>NC_091478.1:36159686-36287186 GCF_036971445.1 Narcine bancroftii | reverse complement strand
AAAATTGTTCTTATTGGATTGTATACTGATTTTTCTTAATGATCTTTTAAATAAATAAAGTTTTTAAAAAATATATAACCAGCATTTTGGGCCTGAGCCCTTCTTCAACTGACTCATGGGTGGTGCATAAAAGAATCCACATAAGGCACAAATTATAGTCTGGAACATGTCTAAAGATCATGGACACTTCACTTCCAAGCAATTCATTCCAAGTCAGTTAATTTTGCACCATTATTGTTGAGGCATCGTATAAATAGATAGATTCTCTCCAATGATATGCATCAATTTTACATCAAAACTTGAAGAGAAAAATAAATCCCCATGAGAAATCAAGCGAAACATTGCTCAAATAACTTATTTTCAAACTAGAAATTTACAATTTTATAGTTAAATTATATAAAGGCATCTCTTCCTAACAATCTATATGAAAATCTGTCACAACCACAAAGATGGATGGTGAAAATTCAAAATAATGACCCACCACCCTCCCTCTGCCCCTCTCCATCGCCAGTCATGGATTCCTGAAATTATTTTCTCACAAATTACACTTGACAACTAATTTTTCAAAAGGTTTGCTTCCTGAAAACAAAATGAAGATTTTGATTGGCAACTTGGAAAAACATTAAATTAATTTTCATTGAATTTAGCACGTTTTCTCACCGAATGATGCTGACACATCACATTAGATCGACTGACCTAAAAATGTTTGCTGCTAATTTTCGTTTGTACTCAGCTTCGGATGCCTCCCGTGGTAGTGTCCAACAACAGTTGGCCAACATTGATGATTTCCAGTT
The DNA here is from genome assembly GCF_036971445.1 of Narcine bancroftii. Lineage (NCBI taxonomy): Eukaryota > Metazoa > Chordata > Chondrichthyes > Torpediniformes > Narcinidae > Narcine > Narcine bancroftii. Next base: position 36,286,392 of record NC_091478.1, on the reverse strand, counting down.
GCCCTGATTTCCATAGTCACAATGTCCTGGTGAAACCTTTCACCATGTTCGTCACTGCCTGCACCAAGATCAGCAGGGAAGAAGTCCAAGTGTGAATGCAGAAAATGAATTTTCAATGATATGTTACACTTCATGGTTTTGTCTGCCTGAAGCACATTGTCAATCAGCTGGATGTAGTTTGGTGCTCTGTTTAAAAAAAAATTCTCAACAACATCTTTAAATGCCTTCCAAGCATGCCCGGGCCTCAAACAACATTTGATTATCACCTGCAGTGAGTGTATGCCCAGGCCTGCTTGGACTGACCAAAACAGCTTGCTTTGTGGGCAATATACTAGTAGGCAAAATATGACAGGAAATCACCAAAAAAGGTTATTTGATAGGGAAGTTTTAAGATGATTTTTGTGATCAGCAGCTCAAAATCCATAAAAATACACCCAAAAGTGTTCAGGAAGAAAAATCTTCATTGTCCCATGTACCGAGGGGAAATGGCATGCAATTAAGTTTGTGCAGCGATGTCAATGGTCTGATTATATTTTTTTCAATTTATCTGGATTAATTATAGTGTTTGACTTGCAGGGTGCAGGGCATGCTATTTATAATCTACTGTATTCTCTGCATACTGGCCTCTGTACAAATATGATGAAAGAAGTAATCCCACCTCGGTCCAAATGTAACAAAATCAGTAACCAAAGCTCTGGAACAGTCCAACATTCAGTCAGAGAAAGGCTCTTGAAAACTCAAGGATCTACTACATGCTGTTGCAGTTACACATAACACACGGTCATCACAGGTGTTCTTCACGACCTACTGCAGATGATGGGGTCAGAGGGAAGGCATCTACTTTTCACAGGATGGTGATGCCTCACTGACATTGAAATGCCTCAACCATTTCAAAGATTCCGTGATCTTAAAATTATGCAATTCATTCATAGAAAATATTGGCCCAAATGTATTGATAAAATAATAGCGAATGCTGGGACAAACTCTGCAAATTAACCACAATTACCACATTATTAATGATTTGGCGTAAATTACTGAGCAGTTTTCATTCGCAATAGACAGCACGTATTTCTACTCGCTGATGGAATGTTAACAAGAAGCACAAAATCACAGCCTGAACTATAATGACCAAAGGGAAATTAGAATTTATTCCAAACCAAGAGGATGGACAAAATAAACTTGATCAGTCGGGAAAGTGGGCCAAGAGTGGCAAATGGAATTTAACTCTGACAAGTGTGAGGTACTACATTTTAAGTCAATTCAGGGCAACTTGCACAGTAAGTGGCAGGGGCTTAAAGAGTGTTCTAGAACAAGAGACCTCAGCCTACAAATGCATAGTACTATGAAAATGAAGACTCAGATGGACAGGGCTGGGAGCAAGCTTTTCGAACCCTTGTATTCATTTGAGAGAGTATAGTGTACAAAGAATGAGACCTTGTTGTACACTGTGTTAGTGAAACCACACTTAAAGAGTACCATGTGTGGTTTTGGTCACCTAGCTGTAGGATGGAAATCAATAATTTGGAAGGGGTGCAAGGATTCACTAGAATGTTGCCAGGACTGGGGTGCATGAGTTACAGAGTGAAGCTGGATAGTCTAGGTCAAGGTTTTTAAACTGCCCCCCTAAACTCACATTCCACCTTAAGTATTCCCAAAGCCATAGGTGCTCTGTGATTAGTAAGGGATTGCTTAAGGTGGGATGTGGGTGGAAAGAAAATTTAAAAATCATCCCTAATTGACTCGTTATATGCACGGTTTCATAACTCCAAAGGAAATGGGCCAATGACAATTTTTCTCAAGCAAAATATTTCAGTAACATTTGGGTCGAGAGCAGTGACTCTCAACCTTCTCTTCCCAGTCACATACCACTTTAAACAATCCCTTACTAATCACAGAGCACTTATGGCATAGGGATTGCTTAAGGTGGAATGTGAGTTAAGATAAAAAATGAAACATGGGAAAAGTTATACTCTGGAACTATAAAGAATATAATAAAAAAGGTTACTCATGATACAGTATGATTGGTTACACAGGTTATATATCACGCCCCAAAAGTTTTTTAAAAATGGGATCCAACATTATCAGGTAGATGTTTTCGCTGTAAGAAGGAAACGGGAACAACAGTACATGCAATTTGGGCATGTGAGAAAGTGAAAAAGTTTTGGGAAGATCTAAATCAGGTATTAAATAAAATCACAAAAATCAACAGACCAAAAAATCCAGAGATCTTTCTTCTAAGTAATATAAGAAGAACTAGGCCTCAAACTGAATAAAGCACAAAAAAGATTTATTATGATAGCCTTAGCTGTAGCAAAAAAATGTATAATGTCAACTTGGAAATCAGAAGAGAGCTTGAGAGTACAACAATGGTATATAGAAATGAATAAATGTATTCCATTGGAAAATATAACATACAATTTAAAAAATAGTCACATTATTTGAACAAATTTAGGAGCTGTACATGGAACATAACAGAGAGGGCTTGCCTACGACCTCCACCCCCTAAAATGATAAGAAGACAAAACGACTTGATCCAGTGTGTAAAAGTAGATGACACATTTTTCTGGTATATTTTTAATTGTGTGATGACATTGTTTAATGGTTCTACTGTATTGTATATGTTGAATGTTTAATGGGTTGGGAGGGGGGTGGGAAGGGGGGGGGGGAAAGGGGAGAAAATACCACTGTGTATATTTAAGAGGGAAATGTTTGTATGTATTTTGATTGATATGGTTCACAGTGTGGGAAAAAAAAGGTGGAATGTGAATTTAGGGGGCAGTTTGAAAACCACTGCTCTCGGTCTTTATACCCTAGCTTCAAGGGTACTGAGTAATACGAAGGGCTATCAGTTTAGTACACACTTCTGAAATAACAAAGTTGCACGGTTTACCTTTAATTAGATATTATTATTAATGATTAATGATATTCATCTATGTGAAGACACTGATCACGTTAATGATTCCTCACAATAATTATTAACAATAATTTAATAAGGTAGGAAATGGATACGTTTCAACGTGTAACACTTTATTTCTATTAATCTCTGCAACTGTTTCATTTTCAAATGATCATTTTTGCAACATTTCATAGGAAATAATCATGTCCCATTTTTACTAGCCATGAACTCTAACGATTTTTAACAAATCATGAACTATGTACCATGTTTGTACAAGTTATCAATTATGTAAGATTTAACAAAAATAAACTCTTTCAGATTTTTAAATCAATCTTATCACATTGTGTACAAATCACCAAATCTGCCGCATTTTTAACAAAATCATCTGTCACACTTTACAAACACATTTGTCACAACTTTTCAATATTTGAATTTGTTGGAGTCAGTAAAAATAAATAATAAAAGATGGGTAATTTAATATAAAAACTTATCAACTCCAACAGAATTTAACTTTGCTATGGCACTACCATGTTGCCACTGACAACATCTGGTATCTGTTTATTTGTCTGTGAGTGGGAAGCCTGTCATTGCATGCTGCTCACTAGTGTACTGTAATCTGAGGTGTAACTTGACATTGCAACTCTGAGTGCACTTTGCAGATGTGCATCAGTGAGGCATGTTCTGTGTTTGTTTTTGATGAAGTTCATGTCAGAAAAGGCTGATTCACAGAGATAGGTTGAACCAAACAGGCTGGCAACCTTCATTGCTGCTGTTATATACCAAGTTTCCAGACATAGCCGAAATTCTTCTCACCATCGTACTTGCCCCCAGTTGGACATCGGAGAGAGTGGATGTGACATCGGCTCCATTCTTCTCTTCTTTAAACACAGAGTTTAAGATCATCATTATTGTTTCTTTGAAAACCTCCCTGTCTGAAAATGCCTTCTTCTTTATCAAAAAAATGTGTAGCTCTGAATGAGGCTTCGATTGTTTCTCGGGAGTTTTTCCACCAGCCTCGTGAAAAAAGACTGCTGTTTGCCCAAAGCTGCCTTTAAGCCGCGGGCTTTTTCTGCCCATAGTGCGCTGCCTGGTGGGTAGTTAGCAGGGTAGCTTTTGTGACACGTACTGAAGTGTCTCTCCAGATTGTGCTGCTTTGCCGTCGCCCCGCAAATGAGACACACAGTTTTCTTTCACAGTAGTAAAAAGGAACTCTTCCTCCCATTCACTGTGAAAATTATAAGTTTTCTTTCTTTTCTCTGCCATGTTTTCTGGGAGTAGAAACCACATTTAGCTCGTCATCTTCGCAGCGCCCGCTAACTTATTCAGCAAACGCTGAGGGTTGTCATGCGCACAATACTGACCTTTGAACCAGACAAGATCGGAGTTCATGTATATTAAACATTTTTTTTTTAATTTTTAATATACAGGTATTTTCATTTTCAAATCTACATCAATGCAAGTGTAATTCAAAAAGAATAGCAACACAATTAAATAAAATTTTAGGCAGAGCTCATTGGTGACTCCAGCTATTTTTAGAACAGGCCTGCGGACGACTCATGTGGTCCCTGCTGGCGATCAGGTGCTTGCGGGTACCGTGTTGGTGACCCCTGCTTTAGCTAGATTGTGTACATAATTCCTCTTTGGAAATTAATTTAATTGAGTGATTTGGACAGTTCAAAAATGTATCAAGAGTGGCTGATGTTATGCATCTTCTGCTGTGAAAGATGTAGCCTAACTCGAGGCACACCATGAACATAGAATGATAGCATGCCCAATAAGATGCTACATCCCATTTAATAAATGCACAAGATTAAGTCTCAGATCACAGAGCCCACAGACTTAATACTGGAAGCTCTGATGTAGATCAGGAATGAGGATATTAAATAAATCTAAAATCAAAATATGCCTCACCATCTGTCAACACGAGTGAAATGAATTTGACAAATCTCAGGTTTGTTGTTAACCTGGTTTAGGTTCATGATGTGAAATTGAATGTACCTCAGCACCAATGAACAAAGCATGAACACAAAAGCAGTTCTCTAAATTTCCTGAATAATGATTCTAAAGCTTAGTCCGATAAGCATCACGTGGATTAGGGTACAACATGAAAGTAGTATAGATTTACAAAACAAAATGCTTCCCTTTCTTGCTCTTCTTCTTTTTGAATTCCCTGTTTACATAAGCTCTAAACATCAGAGCTTCTCATATATTGCATCTTAAGTGCTCTTCGAACAAGTGAAAACAATGCTGGAGAATCTCAACTGGTCAAAGAGTACACTTTATATTAGCAAAGACAGAGATGCATCATCCATGTTTCAGACTTGACCAGCTGAGTTTCTCCAGCATTATGTTTTTGCTTCAACCATGGTGTCGGCAGACCATCATGCTTTACTTTTGCACTCTGAACAAACTGATTTAGGTTGAAGTTGAGTCAGTCATTCCAGTTAAGCATTGACTATGAAGCACATACACTGTGCCAGTAAAATTCCAAGAAGGCAGTGAGTGCCCTTCCTCAGATCCCACAGATTTTAGGCTTAGATAAGTACCCACTGAACCTGGAGCAGGTTAGACTTGTCAGAGGTCAGTCAGCTGTTGGTACAAATGGGAAGAAACAATTGATAGGAGATGGGAAAGTGGATCTTTTAAATTGGTTTAATCCAACTCGTTTAAATGTATTTAATTGTTTCAGGTGTGTTGTTTTTTTTTCAATGCTTTGCATATTAAAATAAAACCAGCACAAACTAGCGTCATTGGAAGAATGAATCAAGGCCAGGCTGCAAGCTCAAGTGGCTCATTGGTCATTGAAAGATTCAGCACGTCTTTTCTGCAATGGAGTATTCTTCTTCCAAGTGGTCTTCCATGTTTTTCTTTCCACTCATGTACCACCTTAAGTAATCCTTATGCCACAGGAGCTCTGCAATCTGTAAGGGATTGCTTAAGGTGGTATGTGAGTGGGGGAAAAAATGGTTGAGAACCAATTGTTACTGCAATATTTTGCTTGAGAAAAATGGCCTTTGGCCCATTTCCTTTGGCGCTATGAAACTGTGCACATAATGAGTCAATTAGGTACGATTAAAAGTGGGTTTCAAACCTTTTTCTTTCCACCCACATACCACCTCAAGTAATCCTTTACTAATAGGGAATACTTAAGGTGGTATGAGAGTGGAAAGAAAAAGTTTGAAAACCACTGTTCTATCAGGTATAATTTTGATGTTCAAATGATATTTGGATAGGAAGGGTTTTGAAGGATATGGACCAAATGCAGGCAAATGGGACATCCAGAATGCCAACTTGGTCAGCAAGGGCCTGCCCAATGATGTATGACTCTACGATGCATTGGAGAGTTAACTCAGGCATTGTGCTGTCATCTGCTTATGAGGTTCTCTCAAAAAAAATGATCTTCTTTATTCTATTTGGCATCAAGTGACAGAAGATTACACACTCTGAGACTTAAATCCACTCACCAATGTTACAGTCGGTGATCCAATTGGCCCAGGATTTTTCTTCCCGCAATAACATTCCTATTAGGAGTGAATCCAGAGATGCCTCAGAATTTCCAGATGAATTTTCAAATGATTTTAATGTAGATGTGCTGCAAATGAAACTTGTTGCAGCTTTCAAATACCTCTACCTCCACGGCAATTTATAAAATAGCTGCATTGCAAAACCATCTGAAGATTATCATCAGAGATCACACTAAGCAACATCTGGCTGAAATTGCTTAATGAAATTCAAAAATTGTTAATTTGAGCCATCAACTTCTAATCAACATTCAATTATGTGCAAGCAGTCCTTCTGCTAATCACATTTAAGAGATTTCCAGCCCAGTGCTGACTGAGTCACATTATAACAATTACTGCAGAGGCAAATCTCGACTATTTCTCGAAGATCAAATGCTTCTCATTCCCAGACGGGAGGACCAGCCCTTGAGCTATTTGAATTAGCCAAAGCAGTTCTATAACTTGTTTTCTCAACCAACAGTGAATAAAGAGTTCCCAAAATACTAAGAAAGGTGAACAACTAAAAGTAAACCAAAAGAAAGTTTGATCATATTTAATGATATCAGAAAAATTTTTTTAAAGTTTACATCCAATTAAATATTTTGAACTGTTTGGTATGACGTCAGAAATCCTAGAAAATTTCTAGAGATGTGTGGTGTAAAGTGTACTGACCAGCTGCATTACTGTTTGACATAGGAACTCCAATAGCCCTGAGCATAAAGGCCTGCAAAAGGTAGTGGGCCCAGCTCAGAACTTCACAGGCAAAATCCTCCCCACCGTCAAGAACATCTATAGGGAGTGCTATCATCGGAGAGCAATCAGTAAGGATCCACACCATCCAGCTCTGTTCTTGCTGCTGCCATCAGGAAAGAGGTATAGGGGCCACAAGACTCACACCACCGGGTTCAGGAACAGCTGCTCCCCCTCCACCATCGGACTCCTCAACAACAAACTCAATCAGGGACTCGTTTAAGGGCCCTTGCTTTTGCACTTTTAATTCTCTCTGTATTGCACAACTTGCTTTCATTTCTTCATCTGTTTATATTTCTTTATTTGTTTGCATGTGTACTTAAGTGGTAATTCTCCCTCGCCCACAGGAAAAAAAATGTCAGGGTTGTATGTGATGTCATGTATGTACTCTGACAATAAATCTGAAATCCAATGCAAGATAGAAACTGTAGGAATAATTAGCACACAGCAACCTCCCACATGCTGATGACATGGTAATTTATTTCAGTATTGTTAGTGGACAAATGTAGAACCATATAACCGTTTATAGCACGGCAACAGGCATAGATCATGGAACCATACAGCACAGGAACAGGTTCTTGGCCCATATATCTGTGCTGAGCATGATGTCCAAATCAAGCTAAAAACTGCTGCTTGCACCTGATAGATACCCCTTAATTTCCTTCATGTTCACATGTCTATCTAAAAGCCACTTAACTGCTACTATTGTATTGGCTTCCACCATTACTTCGGACAGCCTGTTCCAAGCACCTTTCCTTCTCTGTGTGAAATACTCACCCTGCGTAAACTTCCTCTCCCTCATCTAGAATGTGTGTCCTCTTGTTTGTGATGGTTTTTCCCTGAGGGATAAGATTGTAAATATCCACACTTTCAATACCTCCCATGATTTTATAAATCTCTATCAGATCTTCCCACAGCCTCCTGTACTCTAGAGAAATCAACCCAAGTTAGTCCAATCTTTTGCCATAGCTCATACCCTCTTATCTAGGCAACATCCTGGTAAACCACTTCTGTACCCTTGAGAAAAACTTTCAACATCATTCCTGTAATGCAGTGACCAGATTTCCACACAGTACAGATATACCCCACTTTACGAAACTAGAGTATTCCTATGAAGCCTCTCCTAAGCCGAAGGGGCATAAAGCGAAGACCCATTCACTACTATTGGAGGCTATTTTCATAAAAGCAAACACGATTTTCTTTGTAAAAGAAAATTTTCATAATTCAGGTATTCATAAACCAGGGTATACCTGTATTCCAAGTACAGCCTAAACAAAGTTTTGTGTAACTGCAAAGTAGCTTTTGTGCTCATTGCCTTGCTTAATGAAACCAAACATAACATACACCTTACCACCCTTTCAAATTTGATGGCCACTTCCCATGATCCACAGCTGGATCCACAGATCCCTCAATACTTTTAAGAGCTCTGTATGCTTTCCCCTTACATTTGATCTCCCAAAATGCAACACCTCACATTTATCTGGATTAAACTCCATTTAGCAATTCTCTGCCCATATCTTTAACTGACACTTATCCTATTGAAATCTTTGATAATCTTCTGTGACGCCATCAATCTTGGTATCATATGTAAACTTGCAAAATAACCCACTTACTTTTTCCAAAGTCATTTATGTACATCGCAAGCGGATGCCTGCGGAACACCACTAGTCACTACTCTCCAAACCAAAAACTAGCCTTCCACCCCTACCTCCATCTTCTATGAGCCAGCCAATTTTGTATCTAAACCATCAGCTCACTGTGGATCCCATACATTTGCATGTTCTAAATCAGCCAACTTGTCAAACGCCTCACTAAAGCTCAGGTAGATGTGTGTTGGCCACCAGGAAGAATTGCTTTTGTTTGGAGTATTGCTGTGGAAAGTTTCATACCATCTGAAAGAGCAGAAATCATTTAATATTGAGGCAGTGGTGGAACACTCCCACTAAACTGAACTGAGGGTCTAATATTTGAAGACTGAGAACAGGGGTGGGGGGGCGGGGGGAGGAATGAAATGACTGAAGAGTACACAGAGAAGAGAGCATAGTTTTTTTTTTAATTTAAAAAATTTAGACATACAGCCCAGCTACAGGCGATTTCAGCCCATGAGTCCGTGCTGCCTAATTTACACCCCTTTTTTTGAAACCAGAGCCCCCAGAGAAATCCCACACAGACACGGGAGGAATGTACAAACTCCTTACAGTGTGGGACTCAAACCGTGGGCCAGTCCTGTAAAGACGTTGCGCTAACCGCTACGCCAACTGCGCCACCCAAAGAGGACCCTGAATGAAATTAGTAGTATGAATGAAAATGAAGAACAAAGTTTTTGAGCAAGAATTCATTTAGTTCTTGTAACTGAACATTAACTAAGGGTGATTCCTGCTTAGATTAAAATCCATGTTTAGATTTCAAAATTCAGGAGGTTTTTGTGTGATTCCTAACTTCTCCACACATGGTGCATTTTTACAACATTTCCTGACATAATCTCTGGAATCAGCGATTGCCGGCAACTGAAACTATTTCTGCTGTTTAAAATATTCTGAATATTACATTCACAGTTGATAGTTTGGATACAAAAAAAAGCCAGTCACAATTAAAGCAAATAATGAACAACAAAAAAAAACTGCCCGGCCATGCAAACAAATAAAGAAATGTAAACAGATAAAGAAATGAAAGCAATACAGAGCACAACTACTTTAATCCTGAAAAAACTTATTTTGTGAATGATTTATCTTAGAAAATTATTTCAAAATTCTGTATCAAAACCATATTATATTATTCAATTATTAATATTGCATCAATTGTACTAATGTTGCATAATATACTTGTTACCATCAATCTTGTATATTTACATAAACCTTTGAATTTCAAATGGATGTGTAGTCCTTAAGTTACAAACTTTCAGTTATCGATTTCAAAAGAATTATAGCTGGAAATATGTCTGAATGATTTTTTGGCATCATGAAGGTGTAACCATGGTTATTTCTATAATGGTTCTTGGAATCCAAGTGCAGATACTATCACATAAGATGTCTTTTATATCAACATATTGCATAAAAAAGCATTCCCGAAGATTCAAAATATTTGTTTTACTATTATCTGGCTACAATTGCATTATAAAGAAGCATACATTTTCCAGTAGTTGACATCAAATAACAGTCCTGCCTAGATATGCTATGAACTGTTTGCAAACAAAGCCCCATTTTATCCTTGGGTAGATATTCAAGCTGAAAGAAAGATTTGATCACCCATTTTATGCCATCAACACAAGATCTGCGCCACCTTCAGACCAGGTTCCTGCTCCCAGGACTACAGGCAATTGTGTTTAGGGAATTGGGATTGGTTATTGGAGGGGTGAAGGATGGGTCATAATTAAAAATGACATCTGTAGATGAGGTAAAGGAAGTTAATTTGAGGCAATCACATGGGGGAGGGAGAAAGGACAGAAGACGTTGTCAGCAGTCAGCTGAAAAATCACTCAGCTCAGCCACAAAGAACATTGACATTTTGTTTAGGTCCATGAGAAACATTATTTTGTTAAAAGTCTGGCGTGTCCCGACCCTCAAACAGCTGTTCTTATGAAGGTCACCAGGCAGATATGCCGAATTTACTGGTTGTCAAAATTATAAAGGAATCTACATAAATAATCGGACTCTGTAACAAATCAAAGCACGAACCAGCGTGAAAGTGATTAGTCTGTGAAACGCCCAGCAGAATCACTGGAGTAACATATGAAAAACAGACCATCCTGATAAGGGAATGTCTGGTCTTCAAAACCTATTTCTACTAGAGAGTGGAAGTGAAAATTACTCTCATATCTTTATACTCAAATATTATGTGCATTATTAGGAACCCATCTCAGAATCTCCCACCAGGAACGTTACTTCCCACATTAATTGGAACTCGACCATCAGCAGTTTAATGCTGCTTGCATTAGGCTAAGAAAATCCAATTTCCTTATCATGTGGTATTTTTACAGTTGGGAGGGGTGGATGGTATTCAAAGCAAATCTTGTAGGTAAAAATCAGAACTTTTGATATTAAGCTATGTGTTTTAATATTTTAATTCAAGAGACAAGTCTATTGACAAGGGAATCCACAAATTCAGTGGAAGGTCAGTCAAGAAATTGTTTGTACACATCGATCAAGAATACAAATAATTTGTCAGGCAAAATCTGTTAAAATAATGACTTTTGTTTTCCTTTCATTCACTCCTGGGCAAATGGAATAAAAATAGGATTTATCATATGCATTTTGACACAATGAAAGCTGAGTATTGATCTACAGTCACTCCACAGGAGCATTGTCACTTGTTACTGTCATTGATGTTTCCTAATGCCCAAGACTTTGTTGCATCTATTGGCGCTCTGACACTTTCAGTGGCAATAATACAGCTGTAAAACACAAAATCTGCACACACCGTGGTTGAAGTAAAAACACAATGCTGGAGAAATTCAGAAGGTCAAACAGTGTACTCTGTAGAGCAAAGATAGCCAACATTTCGGGCTTGAGCCCTTCATCAACAAAAAGGGTAAGGGGGAGGGGTGGGGGAGGAGCACTGTCCCAAAGGCAGGAGATAATAGGTGGAGAAGAGAGGGAGAGCCACAGCAGCAAGCAAGGAGAGGAGGGATGGCTCGATGAACAGAGAGGGAAGGGGTGAAGAGCTGAGGGAAAGAAGACGGGGGAGGAGGGTGGGGGGGGGTGAAAGAATGAAGAATCGGTTAGCAGAAACCGGAGAAGTCAATGATAATGGCGTCTGGCTAGAGAGCGTCCAGATGGAAAATCAGGTGTTGCTCCTCGAATTTACGTGTAGTCTGGGTGGGATAATTGACGAGTCCATGGACAGACATGCAGGATGGGAGTGAGGTGCAGAATTGAAATGGCTGGCCACTGAGACAGAGTGAAGATGTTCAGCAAAACTATCTCCCAGTCTGCATCCAGTCTCTTCAATGTTGTGAAGGCCACAAAGGGAGCACGGGATATAATAGATTAATCCCACAGATGCACGTGAAGTGTTGCTTTACTTGAAAGGCCTGTTTGGGGCCCCGAACTGTGGCTCTGCACAAAGCTCTGGAACACCAGAACAGCAAAGATGCATACATCAGGATGCTCTTTATTGACTACAGTCAGCATTCAACTACAACGTCCCCTCAAAATTGTTCAGCAAGCTCCAAACTCCAAATACCCACTGTGCATTTGGCTCATGGATTTCCTCACCTCCAGATCACAATTAGTGAGGATTGTTAAGAACATCTTCTCCGCAATCTCCATCAATGCCAGAGAACCACAGGGATATGTTCTTGGCCCCTTGCTCTACTCACTTTACACCTATGACTGTGTGGCTCAGTACAACAACACCATCTACAAATTCAAGATGAAAACAAGGCAGGGGGTTATATTAAAAGGGTTATGAATCAGCATACAGGAGGGAGATTGAAAACATGGCTGGATGGTGCACCAACAACAAACTCAATGTCACTAAAACAAAAGAGCTGATTATTGACTTCAGGAATAGGAAAAACAGAGGTGCACAACCAGTGATCACTGGAGGATCAGAGATGGCAAGGGTGAGCTAAGTCATTGGAGTCACTATCTAAGAGGATTTTTCCTGTTCCCGACATACTATAGGCAACATGATATCGGAAGACCTAGAAAATTTCGACAGAGATGTGGGGAAAGTGTGTTGACTGGCTGCATCACAGTCAGGGAGGGGGGAATACCAATACCAATGAACATAAGCATCTGTAAAAGGTAGTGGACACAGCCCAGGTCATCACTGGCAAAATGTCCTCCACCACTGAGAACATCCAGAGAACGCTGCCATCAGAGAGCAGCAGCAATCATCAAAGATTCACAGCACTCAACACACGCTGTGTTCTCACTGCTACCATCAGGAAAGAGGTGTAGGTGCAACAAGACTCGCACCACCAAGTTCAGGAACAGATGTTCCCCCGCCACCATCAAACTCCTCAACAACAAATTCTATCAGGGACTCATTTAAGGACTCTTACTTATCCAGTTTATTGATTTTTTTTTCTCTCTGTATTGCACAGTTTGTTTACATTTCTTTAATTGTTTATATATGTATATTTTTTATTTGTTTACTTGTCCACGTTTATTTGCACTACCAGTAAGTGGTGATTCTGCCTCGCCCATAGGAAAAAGTATCTCAAGGTTATATGTGATGTCATGTATGTACTCTGACAATAAATCTGAAATTTTGGATCCTGATCATATTTACGTAGTTTAACTGGAAAATCATCACTCATTTAGGTCACTAGATACAGCTATTCTCACAGAATTCTCTACAACAAAGAAGGAGACCATCGTGCCCCCAAGTCTATGCTAATGCTCAATCCTACTTCCCCACATATTTCGCCATGACCTCTTCTCCTTCAGTTCCATCCCAATTCTCCCATTACCCTTCAATGCCCAAACTAACTTACAGTGGACAAGGGGTATGCCAATCAGCACATTTTTTTGGTATGGGTGGAAACCAGTCCACCTGGGGACAGGCTCACACAGAACAGTCAGAGAGAATGCACAGGAACATCACATTATCAGGAGATCAGGATGAAACCTAAATTACAAGAGTTACGAGGCACCAGCTCTTTCAGGTGCACCACGGTGCCACCTATTGTAGATTTATTCAGGAGTAGTAGAGCAAAACTTTGTGGCCTTCTCCATTTTGTAGAATTTTAATTTGGACTGTTTGAGTTGACACTGCATTGTTCACAGCATAGGATACTGCAAACTCTTGACAGCCAAACTGGTACTTTTGTGTCCAACCACTACTGTAAGTTAAGAAACATTGCGACTAAGCTGAGAACATCAAACCGCAATGACTGGATCATTTAGGTTAGAACTTGGTTACCAGAAAACTTCAAGAATTCTCCTGCTGCTCTGCAAATAGGGGCTTGGCACCTTTCGGCGAGAAATTAGATTTTACTGATGTTTGGTGTGTGATATTTGAAGTGTATTTTGCCCTACCACAATTGTGAGATCCGTTGGCAATCACTAAACTGGTGAAATTTATCTTTAAAATAAAATCCTAGGGTGCGCTAACCTGCCCAAGCTCCAATGCCATCTCTCTGCATTTGTCACAGCTGCTGTATCGTCACTGCCAAACAATCATAGGACACACGTCCACAATTTAGATATACTCTCCGTGGCTGCCAGAGCAATGTTGGAGGGAATAACATGGGGCATAAAGATTATGAATCTCCACTGTGTCTGGCCATACTTACTCCCCTCTGAATCCTGGCACACATTCATTTCAATTTCCTTAAATGATCCTCAGCGACGGTGAGGCTGCATCAAGCAAAGGTCACAGCAGAGATTACTGCAATGACAAACTGCACTAGAGACTAGGACGAAAAGTAAACAATCCCCTGTGCCTGCACTGCAGAGATCAGTACAGTAGGTACAGATAGCCAAGCATCCCATGTTCCAGCAGAACCATTTATACTCACATATAAATTGACTTAGTATGGAATTTGCTCCTTCTTTGAAACTGCAGGTCATAAGTTGCTCATTTTGCACCAGTTTCCAACATCAATAGCACGCATCGCACACTGGCATCATGTGAACGAATGTCACTCAGGAACTTACACCCATGCTAACATGAAATGTGCCCAGAAATGCTTGGCCCAACATCCAAGTGGAAGGGATCTCCACCAGAAAGGGACAGGAGATACTTAAATCTAATTTTATATGCATTTATGCACAAAATTTGCAAAAATTAATCCAATTTATTGGCATTTTACTTGCAATTAGAGAACAGATGGGACTCTGGTGAACAGCCCTTCCACATGAACGTTGACAATGCAGCAATCAATCAATGCTTCACAGACATGTCAATCTGAGGACTGTGGACCCGCTGCCAGCTATCACAAGATCAACATTCTCAAGTTAAAGTCTTCTGGACTGAGTGCTAGATGTTGAAAGGGTAACCCAGTGGTTCTCACCCGTTTTCTTTCCACTCACATACCACTAAGTATTCCCTCTGCCATCGGTGCTCTGTGATTAGTAAGGGATTCCTTAAAGTGGTACGTGGGTGGAAAGAAAAATTTTGAAAACCACTGTTTTAATCGTACCTAATTGATTCGTTATGTGCATGGTTTCGTAACTCCAAATGACAATTTTTCTCAAGCAAAATATTTCAGTAACAATTGGGTCTAGAGCAGTGATTCTCAACCTTCCCTTCCCACTCACATACCACCTTAAACAATCCCTTACCAGTCACAGAGCACTGATGGCGTAGGGATTACTTAAAGTGGCATGTGAATGGAAAGAAAAAGGTTGAGAATCACTGGGGTAACCTTCCTGTCTGATACAGGAATTTGGATTTCTCTCCCTCAAAAACTAAGTCCAGCTAATCGGCTGTCGTTTTAATCTGATGTAACCTTGATATAAATCCAATTTGTTTCAGCAACTAAACAAGCAAAAATGCTGGTGACCCTTGAACCTCACTGGGTAAAGAAATAATGAATTATATTATTTTCCTCCCCATCATAACAGACGGCTGGTCTTGAAGCCTGATAATAATCAGACATTGCATTTTTATCTGATAGAAGGCTGCATTTATTAGCATTTTAACATGCCTTCCCCATTATCAAAGAGAATTTTCTTTCCTATCCAATTCATAGCTCGCCTCGTACTCGCAACGGATGCAGTGCCACTCTATTTTGTGCTTAGTTGAAAAAATAAAACCATTTTCAACACAGACCCCATCTGGTTGAAATCATACAATTTTATTAGCTGACATTACTCTTACAGAATGGGTTAATAAAATTATGATAATATACATCTTAAAAAGGTATAGATGGTGGGGTTTTAGGTATTAGTTTAGGTACACTTCTGCAGTGAACTGGGATTCACTGGTAGTATGTTATGCCGATGGCTGGCTCCACCCCCATCTGCTCACATATAACTTTGGTTTCCCGCCTAAACCCAGAACCCTTCTGAAGACGACTGTGAAACCCTACCCATAGTTATAAGCTAATAAAATCATTTGTTTTCCCTCCAGTCATGAGAGCTTTTAGTCGCACTACAATTTTATTAGCTTATTTCCTAAACGATGGAAGCGCTATTCAAGCCAGGTAGGCTGCTGAGATACCCTCTGTCCCCTGACGCAGCTGAGGAATTCACTTTCTGGCTAGACTGCTTCCAGGCCTACCTGAATGTGATCAGGGATGTCTTACACACTAATGAACTCAGGAGGTCCGCACTCATTCTGAGGGTAGGAACGAAAGTGTATGCAGTCATCAGGGTCTGCTTTAGGTATGACGCTGCTATCAAGGCGTTGAAGACTTGGTGCATGAAGTCACAAAACGAGGTCCTTGCAAGGCACTGATTCGCTCTACTTTGCCAACGGCCAGGAGGGACTTGCTAGATCTGTGAATGCTTGCCAAGTGCAGGTATGAAGTGGCTACGGGCTGCATTCATGAGGAAGAATAGATCCAGGACACTCTAGTGCTGGGGGTCCACTCGAGGTACATGAGGCAGCGACTGCTCAGGTCAGGAAAGAAGGACCTGGCTAGATATGCTGAACTGGCCAAGTTGTTGGAACAGTCCAGACTAGTAATTGACTATAGCCAAACTATTAATAGGTACACACTCCTGGACTCATAACCCCTCCCTTGAATTTTGGAGATGGTAAATGATATTGCACAGTATTGGGTCTATTTGACCATTAACCTGAAAGCTGCTTATCACCAGCTGCCAATCCATTCTGAAGACCGTCCATATATGGCATTTGAGGCTAACGGTCATCTCTATCAATTTTGGTCCTTTTCGGTATCACTATCAGGGTTTCTATCTTCCAAGACAGATGGACAGAACGGTGGATGAGTATGGGTTGAAGGCTACCTTCCCCTACCTCAATAATGCCACCATCTGTGGCCACACCTTGGAAGACCATGATGCCATCCTCCAGACTTTTCTCCACACAGTAAAAGCCCTGAACCTCACTTATAACTCTAGCAAGTGCATGTTCAGGACTAAACATCTGGTTATCCTTAGCTACATGGTGGAGAATGACATAATTGGCCCTGATCCCAATAGGATGTCCCCCTGCAAAAGTTCCCCATTCCCAGGACCACAATGGCTTTGAGGAGATGCCTGAGGTTTTTCTCATATTAAGCCCATTAGATCCCTCAAAATGCTGATAAGATTTGCCCTCTCTTAAAAGTCACTAATTTCCCCCTCTTGGCTGAGGGTACCTCCAGAACCACACTGCGAAAGCCGCCATGCATGCAATGGACAAGAATGTGGAAAGCGATGCTTTAGACATAGCCCTAGCCATTACCCTCAACCAGACAGGCAGGCAGGTTGCATTTTTTTCCCACGGACATTACAAGGCCACAATATCCGGAACCCATTTGTGGAAAAGGAGGCTTAAGCCATTGTAGAAGCCATGAGGCACTGGAGACACTACCTGGCTGGTAGGAAATTTACATTCCTCACTGATCAGCACTTGGTCGCATTCATGTTTAATAATGTCAAGAGGGGGAAAATCAAGAATGACAAGATTGCTAGGTGGAGGATTGAGCTCTCCACCCACAATTATGACATTGCCTATCGGCCAGGAGCCCTTAATGACCCTCCAGATGCCTTATCCAGAGGAAGCTGTGCCTCTGCACACACTGGCCAACTGCAGTCTCTGCATAATGAGCTCTGCCATCCAGGGGTCACCCACATGGCTCATTTTGTCAAGGCACGCAATCTGCCCTACTCCATGGAAGATGTCACGGAAATAACCAGGTCTTGCCAGGTCTGCGTAGAATGCAAGCTGCACTTCTACCGCCCAGCAAAGGTGCATCTGATCAAGTCATCCAGGCCCTTCGAACGGCTCAGTGTCGATTTTAAGGGTTCTCTCCCCTCCACGAATGGGAACACCTTCTTCTTCTCCGTCATTGACGAGTACTCCCACTTCCCGTTCGCCATCCCATGTCCAAACACATCCACTTCATCAGTCATAAAGGACCTAGATTCCATTTTCACCCTGTTTAGGTATCCCAGGTATATTTATAGTGACTGGGGATCACCCTTTATGAGTGACGAGCTACGTCAGTACCTGCTGGCAAGAGGCATCGCGTCCATCAGGACTACTAGCTACAACCCCAGGGGGAACAGGCAGATTGAAAAGGAGAACACCACGGTCTGGAAGGCTGACTAACTGGCGCTGGTCAAAAGGCCTTCCAGACTCAAGCTGGCAGGAAATCCTCCCTACGATGCTCCATTCCATCAGATCGCTACTATGTACCGCAATCAACGCTACTCCTCACAAATTCAGCCTATTCTAAAACCCTGTAGTCAATTACAAGAAGATGTGGCTGGTTAATGTGCTTCTCTGAAAGAGGGGAAAAAGAAAACTTTTTCCTCCAGGTTACCACAAAGAGTTCATCTTTTGTAAAAATCAGGAGGGAGCAAGTTTATTTGGCAAGACACTGAAGTGGCTGGCTGAAGGAGATCAGTTTGTGTGTGTGTCCAACGAACAATGAATATATCTCTCTCTGAAACCAACAAGAACCTTCCTGAGTGGTAACAATTTAAGTTAAAGCACCAGAGCCTGGTGAAGATCACAAATGTTAAATTCTATGCACAGTATGAAAATTGCCTGATACCAGTGAATTTGGGGAAGTGAAAAATGAATGATTGGACAGTAAAACAAAGAACTTTCCTGAACACATACACATTACATACACGTGCACTTAGAATTAGAAGGCAGTTAAGTTAAATACTGAAGAAAATTAAAAACATTTTTGTTGAAGTAACCATTGTTTTGGCGAAGTTCTTTTCTTGCTGGTGTTTGGAGTCCTCTGGGCTTCCAACATTACAAATTTAGGTTTTCTCAGATGCATTTGCAAGTTCAGTGGCACCCTTTATCTTTATAAGATGCAAAGTTCAAAAATTGATCAGCTTAAAACAAAGTCTACATGAGGACACGACCAGATATACAACTTGAGGGATTTGGGCCAGGAGTGGCAGCTCAGAATCAAATGTCACAACATTCGATAGAAGAGTAGCTGTATGAAATTAAAAATAAATCCACAGGCAAGATCAGAAAGTATAATAGCTAGACCAGGTGAAAATACAGAAATGCTGAAGGAACTCAGCAGGTCTCACCGCGTTCATAGGAGGTAAAGATATATGACCGACGTTTCGGGCCCGAGTCCTTCCTCAAGGTATGAGCAAAAAGCAGACAGGCACCTGAATTAAAAGGCAGGGGAAGGAGCGCAAACCAACAGACAAAAGGTGATAATTGGACATGAGTAGGACAGGAGAGGAAAGGTGAGAAAGGGGAGGGGGTGCTCTCACCTTTCCTCTCCTGTCCTATCCCATCACAGCGTTTGCAGACTTTAGCATTCACCTCATTGCCACACCAGGATGCAGATAAACAACACCGCACAGCCAAAGTAATTGAGCAGCTACTAATTTTCTTAATCACGCTGCATTCTGAAATCCGGAAGTGAATTGATATTAATGCAGAAAATGGTTAAAAAAAAACATGGATGTTGGAATAAATATATCAGACTCAATAATGCGATTCATCAAAAAAATCCAATCAACTTGGAACAGTGAAGCAGTTAAGTAACCAACTAAAACCCACAGAGATTGCCTTAAGCACTACATTTTAGTGAATAAGTACTGCATTAATAAGTCCCTAATGACTGATGTTCAACAGTCACAAACATATTGCATTTAAAGATTGGTATCCATCTCCCCTTAAAAAGGATCAATTCTACCACCAAGGAATGGATAATCCTGTTCACATCCATCTACTTATCTTTTTTTTAAAAAAAGCAGGCTGAACAAATACTTGGTGAGGTGAGACTTGCTACAAATCAATGAGATCATTTATAAGAGAGGTCCAAGTAACATACAGAAACACAATTATGGTAGTGTTTTGGTAATGCAATCGAGGCGAGCTAATTTGTTTTGTAACAATACAAATTAAAAACAGATTGCCTTCATTTAAGCAATTGCTTCCTAATATGTCATCAAGTCACCTTTATTTATCATTCATACCATGCTTGCACGGTAAAGACGAGATAGGGTATCTCCAGGACCATGGAGCAGATTTAAATAAATTAGTTAGAAGTGAAACACATTCAAATATTAAGACTTCTACTATATAAGTCCATGGTAACCTTTACACAAATGTTCTGGGAGTTCAGGAGCCTGATGACTTGGGGGGAAAAAAATTGTTGCCCAATCTGGACGTAAGGGCCCGAGTGCTGCAGTACCTCCTACCAGATGGCAGAAGGGAGAACAGTTTACGTGAAGGATGTGTGGAGCCCTTCACAATGTTTATTGTCTTTCGCCTGCATCGGGTGTTGTAAACGTCCTCCAAGGTAAGAAGAGAGACCCCAATGAGCATTTCTGATCATTTTATTTATATTTTGATGGTCACCTACATTTGCAGAATTGCCAAATTATAGAATATTTCAGCACAGAGAAAGATCTTTCAGCCCAATTTGTCCATCATGTTGACCTCTGAACATTAGAAAAATGCAGAAACTATAAATCCTGGTTTCTTGAATGAACAGGGTCAAGAAGGTGACAACCCCATCATTTAATTAGTTAATACCAGGCACACATCTCTCCCCTGGTAGCTCACTACATATAACATCAAAGCCAAACAAACTTCATAGTTGCTTCAAAGTAAAATTAAACAGCTCTGTGTGATTGGAGAGTTACATTCCTCTAACAAAATGAAACTTAACTCAAATGAACCAAAATGTTCTTCATGGTATGGGGACAAAATGAGTTTTCTTGAACTGTTACTATTGACATTCTTTTGATATCGCATAATGCACGCGATGTTTTTTTTTGTTTTGTTTTTTTTTTTGCACCGTTCCCAGAGGCACTGCAATACTGGGTCGATGCGTGGAGTGGACGGAGCAAGCCCCTATTCCATCTCCCTGTTCCAAAAATCAATTTAATATATGGTCCCTAGATAAGGGACATATCAGATATTAAACTGATAAGAACAGATACTACACTTGATCTTAGCCAAAAGGCCGAGAAGTGATATGCACGCGATGTATTTCATGAATATATTTATTCCTGCCTCATTGGCTCACACACACCACCTCAATTTAAAGGGAGTGATAAATGATCTCTCTCAAGTCATTCTCCCTCCCCGTCATCTTAAGCCCACACATGTATGTGGGTTGTTTTAAATGAATATTCTATATGACCATGCACATAATCACATTTATTCATAATAGATTCCAGTACGCCAGCAATCTTGCGTTAACTTCAAATCTTTCTATTTGTAGCCTGTTTTTTAAAAAATTTTTGTAAATACCTCCTAACGCACATCTGAAAAATGCAACAAGTGCAGTCAGACCTCTCCGAATGGTGAATGAAAGGAACCTGGCATCAAACCTGTGACATCCCACTCGTGATAAGACTAACGGGAAGCAGTCCACTGGAACTGCTCGAGGTTTATCTTTCTCCTGCTGTTTTATTTTTCCATTTCACACTTTGTGGAACCTAATTTTCTCACCTTGTACAAAATGTTTTTGAAAACCCCCCCCCCCCCAAAAAAAAACCACTCTCTTGAACTCAGCTGGAATCTTACAGTGGAACATTATCCTGAACTCCAGGTTTGGAGCTGGGATGGAGAAAAAGGCAATTCTTTGTGCAGAAGAGGAAGGCAATACATTCATGACAGTTGAAAATTGGGATATTGAAGTCTGCCATGATCAGAATTCTACAATTCTTACATTCAGAATCATGAAATGGTTACAGCCATTTGCCTTGTAGAGTCCAGGCCATTACTATGTAAGAATTATCTATCTTATCCCAATTCCATGAACTGACCCTATTTTACTGAAAAATCTTTCCTTTTGTATATTTATCTTGGTCTCCTTTGCATGTTTTAATTTGATTTTCTAATTCTTGCAGGGCACACCAAACCCTAGGTCAATAGTTCTCAACCTTTTTCTTTCCACTCACATATCACTTTAAGTATTCCCTATATCAAAAGTGCTCTGTGATTGCTTAAGGTGGGTTGTGAGTGGGAAAGGAAGGTTGAGAATCACTGCTCAAGACCCAATTGTTACTGAAATATTTTGCTTGAGAAAAATTGTCATGGGCCCATTTCCTTTGAAGTTATGAAACCGTACACATAACGAGTCAATGAGGGACGATTAAAACAGTGGTTTTCAGTTTCTTTCCACCCACATACCACCTTAAGCAATCCCTTACTAATCATAGAGGACCTATGGCATAAGGATTACTTAGAGTGGTATGTGAGTGGAAAAAGGTTGAAAACCACTGCCGTAGGTACCTTGTTAAAATATTTTTCCTTTCTAATCATTCTCTGTCCCTTAACTGTCAATTTCTCTGCCAATCAAAATAGAACACACTTCTGTAATCCACTTGAATATGTGCCCTATTACTTGTTTGTTGACATAACAGTATAAAGATAGTGGAATAATTGTTCCTCTATCTACCTTTTACATCTAACTGCAACTTCGCTATCACTGCTACAATAGTTTGGGTCCAAGACGTCATGATATGCATACGCTTTCTCCAATTCTGTGATCAAATGTTTTTGAGATAAGAAGAGTGGAAGCAAGCCTACCTCAACAGCAGATATGACCCAGTGTTCATACTGGAACATAAAAGGCAACCGGTTTCTTTGGATAACAGTTCATAGGAAAGGTTTTGCTTTATACTTGATCTGACTAATTATCTACTGTTTTCAACCTCTGTAAATAGAGTTCACATTCAAATTTATTATCATCTGACTGTACTTGTATTTGTAAATGTTAAACACCCTGAGGCCAGCATGCTTTACAGTTCTTGTACCCGTAGACACAGGGTCAGCAGCCTGCCCAGCTGTGGCTGTGTTAAATCTGGTTTTAAAGACCTATTACAAGCTCACATTTCATTTAGTGGATTTATGCAAGCTGCAACTATTCACAGCTTGTAGCGAGATAGAATGGCACCATTAAGTATTGGCTATATAGAAAGTGATGCTCTGGAAGAAGAATCAAGAACAATGGTTGTTTATTCAGGAAAAACAAATGGTGAGAGATTTATGTGATTATGGGTCATGTGATTGGGGCACTTAAAGAAATAGGATTCAGTTTTGATCAGCCAGCCATCTGATAAACACAGAGGTGAAGTGACTCTGTGTGAAATGACTCTGTGTGAAATGGACAATTCTGCTGATTGTACTGGTCAGAGAAATTATTGAACCACTGTGAACATTATAATGGTCATTTTGATTGACCCATATCGGGACAAAGGAAGCAGGTGAATTACTTCATTGGATCGTGACTATTGTGATGGTCATTTCATCTGACCCATGTTTGAGTTTTGGAAAACTCGTGGAAGTCACACTCTTTGTTTCCCCTATACAAGGAAAAGGGGAGTTGTGACCAACATTCATATGAAAGGACATTTCTCTGGAAGCATCGCGACAAGGATTTGTGAATTTTTGGCTGTCAGAT
The DNA here is from genome assembly GCF_036971445.1 of Narcine bancroftii. Lineage (NCBI taxonomy): Eukaryota > Metazoa > Chordata > Chondrichthyes > Torpediniformes > Narcinidae > Narcine > Narcine bancroftii. The sequence goes on along the minus strand of NC_091478.1, from coordinate 36,262,775 downwards.
CATTCCCTCTCTCTCCTCCTTTGTGATTGCTTCTGGCATCAGTTTAAAAGTCGGTGTTTCTATAACTGAATTTTGGAATGACTTTCCAGAATTGTGCCTAAGCTGTAATGGTTTGGGTATTCCACACCCACCCACACACACCCACACCCACACCACTCATGTTTTATATTATTCGTAGTTATTAATAAATATATAGATTTTTTTAAATAACACTCTCTTGTTGAATTTCTATTGCTGCTGGTCTGCAACATTGTTGGATCATTAAAAACACTAGCTTCAAATTGAAGGTATTGTTGGGGCATGCCAAGCTACAGGGATTAGTCCCTGTCATGAAGCTTTCTTCAGTGGCCTTGCACACCAATTAGATAAATCCAACATAACCATCTGAGTAATAAAATCCATCAGACAACAATCTGTGATGACAATAGAAAAATGCTGAAGATTTACAGACAACATATGTAGAGATGTTTTCTGTGGTTACAACTTAAGATTTGCATACTTTCTCATTTTCCTGTGTTCTGTTGAAAAATCATATACCCGAAATGTTAACAGCTTTTCTTTCCACTGATGCTGTCTGACCCTTTAGAGTATTTTACACATTTTCGGTTTTTATTTCTGATTTACAGCATCTGAGGGTTTTCTCTGCTTTTAGAATAAAGCACAGGTGAATAACGGTATTTATGGAGATTTGTGAAAAGCAATGATTATTTTCTTAAAACTTAAATGTCTAACAGGAGATTTTATACAAACGTTCAAAGTTTTATAGGTCTTTTGACAGGATAAGTAAAGGGAAATTGAAAGACCAGCAACTAAAGGAATTGTTAATTGCAATAAGTTGTTAAGAGTTTGGAAAATATTGCCTGAAACATATTTCAATGGAAACTTTGAAATTGGATATATCCTTGAAAAGGAAGAATTTGTATGCGAGAGAGAAAGAGTAAGGAAATGGACAAATTAAATAACACTTCTAAAGAGCAAGTTTCAGTGCAACTCGCTAAAAAGACTCATTACAATAACATCATGACCTTAATTTGGTCAAAATGCATCAAGCACGTTGAAAGGGGCATCATCAAACTGGATCGGACACCAAGCCTCATAAGCAAATGAGAGGTCAAAGGAGCAAAAGCTTGGTTAAAGAAATAGCTTTTCATTAGTGCAAAGGAACAGAGTGAAGTAAGGGGACTCGTCAGCTAAAGGTGTGGGCAATAAATGCACAGAAAATAAAAAGGTCAGAATTGAAGGAAAGCCCATATCTCACAGGGATGGGTGGCAAAAGAAGATTGCAGAAAAGGGCAAGGGAAGTCATAGAAGCCTTTTAAAATACATTTTTTTAAAACTAAAGTCCGATAGAGGTAAGTCGATGCAGGGAAGGTGGGATAAAAGGTATTTAGTACAAGTTGGCATTGTGCCTGGAGAGCTCACATTTAATGAAGACAGGAAGACAATCAGGGGTGTGTTGGAATCTAGAGGAAACAAGTTATTGACGGATGATTTCAACAACAACAAAATGAGGGACTGTTATGAAGGTGAAAGCAGACCACCTGGCTCTGCTATAAGGCTCTATTCTCAGTTGAATACGTCACCTTGATTCAGCGTTCCGTTGAACTCTTCCTGAACACTGGCTCATTTACCCACGATAATAACCTTTTTTCAATAGCTTTAACATTTGCAGTATTGGTTCCCCACCAATAAAGGTTAGAAGACTCACCGATCTTTGGTATTGAAGGATTGTCCTTATTCTTGGTTCTGCATCTACTCTTAATGAGCTACTAGAAATAGTCATGCCATTTTTTTTTTTAAGACACACATTATATTGGATTCTGTTGCTTTCTTGACATTGATCTTTCAGTTAACACCATTTCTCTTGAGCTCAATACACAATCCATCTGTTTCACCATTGTCAAAATTAAAGTAAATATAAACAATCCATCCTTTTTATTCTTTCTATTTCAAACTCCACTCATCCAACAATGTTCCCTTTTATCCCCATCTGGCCAAGCAGACAGAAGGAATATGATTGTTGTTTAATGCACGTCTTGATCTCCGCTAACATGTTCAGGTGCCCAAACCTTCTTTCATAGCAATTTTCTAATATCAGTTTAACTCATACATAACTCTTCAATACCGTTTCAGCTTTGTTGTCAAATTAGATCCCCTTGCTGCCAAAAAATTTCTTGCACCATGTTTTTGTTAAGAAAAATATTCTGAAAAAGTAACCAAATGTGTTTTTTTAAGTATTTCGCTCCAGATTCCAGAATTTGTGGGTCTCTTTTTTAGGTATCGTTTATTTCATTGATTACATTGTGTGCACCCAGCCAACAAGGTGTTGAGCATATCTCTTCTCTTTCTTTTCTTTTTCAATCTTTTTATTATTATTATAATTTATAAACACATACAGTTCAAAGAGATATAAAAAATACATAGTAAGTAATGAATTAATACAGAGATATTAAACAATAATATTACAGTATAAAAATATATCATAAAAAAAATTTTTAGATCAGTTTAGGGTGTGAACTATCTCTAAAAAAAAGATATAATTAATAACAATATATGAAAAAAGAGAAAAAAAAACCCCAAAAAAGAAGAAAAAACAAATCTGAATTAAAAAAACTTTAAAAAAAACTTTAAAAAAACCTACAGATATAGCTAAACCACGCCGATCACTCCGATCTCATCTTACAGCCCAATTATCATACATAATCATAGAAAGAAAACAGAGCCAGATCAACTCACCACAAATGAAAATATTGAATAAATGGTCGCCAGGTTAACTCAAACTTAGAAGGGGATTCATAGACAGAGTTTCTAATTTTCTCTAAATTTAAACATAGTATAGTTTGGGTAAACCATTGGAAAACAGTGGGAGGATTAACCTCTTTCCAATTCAATAGTATAGATCTTCTAGCCATTAGTGTAAGAAAAGCAATCATACGATCCGCAGGAAGAGATAAATAAGTCAAATCTATCATAGGTAATCCAAAAATTGCAGTAATTGGATGTGGTTGTAAATCAATATTCAAAACAGTAGATATAATGGAAAAATTTTCCTTCCAATAATTCTGTAAAGAGGGACAGGACCAAAACATATGTGTAAGGGAAGCTATTTCCAATTGACATTTATCACATATAGGATCAATATGAGAATAAAAGCGATGGAGTTTATCTTTAGACATATGAGCTCTATGAACAACTTTAAACTGTATTAGTGAATGTTTTGCACATAGAGAAGAAGAGTTTACCAGTCGCAGAATTTTATTCCAATTTTCATTGGAAATATGAAGGTCGAGTTCTCTTTCCCAATCATTTTTAAACTTTACAAAAGTCCCAGAATTTATTTTTGTAATTATATTATATAATTTAGATATCACACCTTTTGGAGGGAATTTTGAATATAGTATATCCTCTAAAACAGTCGTAGTCTCCCGATTGGGAAAAGAGGGTAAAGTCGAAACTAAGAAACTCCTAATCTGCAAATATCGAAAGAAATGAGATCGAGGTAAATCATATTTCATGGATAATTGTTCAAATGACATGAAAGAGTTATCCAAGAATAAATCCGAAAAGCATGTTATACCTTTAACTTTCCAGAGTAAATAAGCTTGATCAATTAGAGAGGGATGAAAAAGGAAATTTAGTACAATAGGAGTTTCCAAGATAAAATGACTTAGGCCAAAAAATATCCGGAATTGAAACCATATACGTAGTGTATGTTTAGCCATTGGATTATCAATTTGTTTATATAATTTAGTAAGAGTAAAAGGGAGAGCAGCTCCCAAAATAGAGCTAATTGAAAAATTTTGTATCAGTTTAATTTCTAAATTTACCCAATGGGGATTTAGAGATAATTCTGAATAATTCAACCAACACCTTAAGTAACTAATATTAATTGCCCAATAATAAATTCTAAAGTTGGGTAATGCCAACCCTCCCTCTAGTTTAGATTTCTGTAAATATTTTTTCCCCAATCTAGGATTCTTGTTTTGCCAGATATACGAGGACAATTTAGAATCGACCTTATCAAAAAATTGCATTAGGAAAACTTTTATTAAATTGGATACTGGCATATTATCATCCCAAAAGATCCTCTAACTTGATACTGAAGTGATCCAACTCCAAAGAGTTACTTCATATTTGGATAACTTGTCAGTGGAGCTGCAGAACTCAGGCAAAACCTTTCCCAAAGACAAGAGTCACTTTATGGTGGATTAGAAATAATCATTAGTAAGATTCAAAGGTTCCTTCTTTTGAGGCCAAAGTTAAAAGTCCCCATCAATATTCCATTCGCTAACCATTGTTGTGATTTAACTGCACATTTGCACATCTTCATTCTTTTTCCCCTTAGGTTTGGATCCAGAGGAGTTGAAAGCAACCCTCTAGGTACAGAAACTCCAATGAACTCATTGCTGAAGCTTGTCAATTTGTGCTTGCAAGATATTGTAACTGCAATACCCTGTATAGTAAAATCCCTGCTATCTGGCACCTACAGGGATTGCGGATGCCAGATATGCAAATTTTCCAGTTGACTAAGACAAACTCTTGCAAAGAATAATTAATACACCTGCATTAAGAATAAACACTTTAAAAGAGAAAAGGCAGTGAAAAATATAATTTGGAAAAAAAGTATTGTAGTCCTTAATTATGTAAAGTTCACTTTAATCAGTTAATTCCCATAACATAAAATTTAAATTAAAACAGCTTTGCTCTCACCACTACGTAAACTGTGACACCATGATAATTAACCCCACCCCCAAGTTTACAAATAAAGCCTTATTAATATACTTAATATTAATAAGGATAAAGACTCTTACTAGGCAGGGATAGGGAGGCACTTTGAGAGCTGCTCCAGCGGCACTCTTCATCCTCGGCACTGCCATTTTATTCAAACGCAACTTTATGGAAACTTTATTCAAGCACCTGCCGAGGACGTGAGCACGTCGAGGACGCTCTGCTGGCTGAATGTTTACTCCCAAGGGGTTTTGTGCTGTTTCGGAGGTTATTGTTACAATTTTAAACTTATATTTAAATGTTTTTATTTTAATATATTTACTGATTTATTTCCTCAATTTTTTTTGCCATTTGGTTGGGTTGCTGGTTGCTTGAATCCCAGCTATGGGGGATTTTACTGAACAAGACACCTTCTAGTAATAAAAGTACTTTGAAAACCAGTAGTGGGAATCCTTTTTACATACTCACACGAGTTACCTCTAATCCTCTTTCCCTTTCCATTCCTTGGGGTGAGTTATTGACAGGTTTGAATCCCAGCATTACAAACCAGAACAGAATTTAATCCTCAGTAGTAAATTCCCAACAGCTCCTATGGGTTATAACGTATTAGTAGTGGAAGCTTATGTCTTGGAAAGCCTACAATTTTTTTTTTTTTTAAGTTTAACATCTTTTAATCGGTTGTCCCATATTGCAGCAGACACCAGCACCAAACCCTGCAATATTTTATAAATTTGCTCACAAACTTTGCAAAATTCACCTTATTCAGTGACTTTCTTGCTGAAACATACCGTCTGGACATTTCTTTTATTGGTTTTGCTGTTTCAGTTGAATTTTATATTGGCATATTTCTGATTGCACTCCAGTGCCAAACTTCCTTAAAAGGGTAGGAACCACAGCAGTTTCAATCTAGTGCAGGAATACAAAAGTACTTTCCAAACAAGTGCATTAACTCTTTACTAGCTGGGGGTATGGCTTCTTTTTTTAAATCTAGTTATTAATAAGCAGTGAAAAAATGTTTTGTATTGTTTCCATAATAGCAGGTAGTTGGATCAATCAGGTTTTAATGAAACAAACTCTGAGAATATTCCCACATCAAGAAAAGTGAAGAATAAAACTAATGCTGTTTCCAATTGTTTTAACTCATTTTATTTCTAAATCAAGAACTGTAAATAATTAGGTGAAGAGAGAATGTCATGAGCATGGTAAGAAGGGTTCCTATCTCATGGATCTGGGTAGATAAACAAGATGTTGGAGCACATGAAGGTGCAAAAGATAAATACACAAGGAGAAATAAAAGATTATGTTGAACGCTAGCTTGAGTCTCATTACAGTACAACTCCGATTATCCAAAATGGTCAGGTCCGGATACGGTTTTTTTTTGAGAACTGGCCTTTTTTTTAAAAAACAGTCCAGTAGCAACAGCAAATCACTTGTAACAGCGTTTAAACAACAACAAACAACAAGGGAAGGCTTTTTAACCATTAAAATAATGTTTAATTCTCACGGAAAAAAAATGTTGGCCACAGCCGATCACCGACACCTCCCCACTGAGGCCACGACAGTGCTGGGAGCCTGAGGGTCCGGCTCCTGCCCAGGAGCTTGAGGTTTCCGCTGCCGCCACCGGGGTTCAGCTCTGAAAATTTTCAGATAAATCAGGATTTCGGATATCCTGGTTTACCCAAATTTTTTTTAAATTTTCGGATTTCGGAGAATCCGATTTCGAATTATCAGAGTGTACCAAATTTGCTGTTTCTGTGCTTTGCAGTCGAGACTATTCTATGCCATTTATTAAAAAACCTGGATCCTGCTGCAATAAAAGTTAGCTCAAGACAACCATCTTTCAAGTTGGGCATCAATGTGTGCTGCTGTTTGTAGCTGCCTTATTCTGAATGGTATGTAGTGGAACGACATGATCAGCTGTGGGTGCTAAGATACCAAAAATCATTATATGTATTGTTGAAAGGGGTTCACTATATCTGGCATTAATGATACTCAAGGTTTCAGGTACTATCATTCACATTTTTTTTTAAATGCACCATTCCCTCCAATGAAAAACAAAGCCCTTGCAGCGTTTCCAGAAGTTTCTCAGTGGCATATCAGATGCAGTAACCTATGAGGTTAAGACCTTGTGGTTGCATATTGTTGTGTAAACACACGTGAGGATAAAATGAATGGTCACAAAATTGGCTCCAGAGATTGGCTTGGGTGATGAACCAATGTCTATTGACTGCAGTGCCCAAGAGTTGCCAATAGGTTTCAATAATTTTGATGTCCAATCAATGCTACACACATCCACAGAGCCAGTGGCATGAGTGGTGAGCTCGTGTCAAAGCTTATTCTCCCTCATACAGATGACACACATCATGGCTGCAAACAGTTGTGACAGTTGTTCTTGTGTGATATGACTTGAGAAGCATTGAACTTGAGAGAGAAACCATGAAAGAAAGCATGCCCTAAAATTCTCAAGCACTGTTAAATAATGAACAGTGACTTCACATTCATGTTAAAGATCAGTGAATGTGTCTTCAAATGCCCTAGCCCATCATTACAGACCCAATATACACCTCAATTGGCACATTTGTGTCACTCACTCACCTAGAATCACATCCAGTGTTCCTCTACTCCACTCTACCCTCAAACAATGCTGAAGATCTTGCAGCTTACACACAATAACCACACCAGCAACCGTATCAAACAGATTTCACAACACTCACTGACACAAAGACCTTTTTCTTACAGGCCAAATCACTACACAATGAACACAATATGAACGAAATGGAGGAGTAGGTGTACATGATGGCAGAGGCAATGACCAATGTGGACCTAAGTCCATCAAAGGTACCTCCTGCCACCCACTCCTGATTTCAGATAGCACAAACTGGCACCTCTGACCTAGCCATTCATTGTTTCATACAGGCATTTTTTTTTTAAATTTCAGACCAAGGGTCACAACCTGACCAGGAGGATTAAAAAATGTAGTCACTCCATTTTATACTTGCAAGTGCCAGCCGAGATACTGGCATTGTGTATACAGACCATGGCATAGATGTGGGATGTCTATATACAAGGCACCAGGACTGAATGGCTGGCATCAAGGGCCTCTCCTCTGCAGAGGGTGAACTCACACACAGGTTCTACCACAAAGGGCACATGAAGAGTCTTTGATAGGACGAAGTAGAAAAGAATGCTGATACTGAAACACAGGGAGATGTTAGATGCCTTGAAAATTTTGCAACTATGCTTTTCGATGTCTCAAAGCATGAAGGGAATCACAAACAGAATCAGGTTTATTGTCATGAGCATGTACTATCTCTTAAAGATGTCCTTAATGGAGGGAAAACTAATGCCCATGATGGTGCTTGCCAAGTTCACAGCCCTGGTTGCCTTTTCTTGTCCTGTGCGCCTCCATACCAGATAATCATGCAATCAGTTAGAATGCTCTCCATGGTACACCTATAGAAATTGTCAAGCCTTTGGTGACACATCAAATCTCCCGAAGCTCCGAACAAACTATAGAAGTAGGCGAGCCTTCTTCATGATTGCATCAACATGATGGCCCCAGGATAGTTCTTCAGAGATGCTGACATCTAGGAATTTACCCTCTCTACTCCTACCCCCTCGATAAGGAGTGGCTTGTGTTCTCCCAGTTTCCCCTTCCAAATTTCACAATAGGTTCCTTAGTTTTGTTAACATAGAATACAAGGTTATTGTTGTGCACCACTTAACTCGCTGATCTATCTCATTCCTGCATGCTTTCTCATTGCCATCTGTGACAACTGTGGTGTCATCAGAAAATTTGTAGATGGCATTTGAATTGTGCTGAGCTACACAGTGATGGGTGGAGAGAGAGTAGAGCAGTGGATTGTCAGTGAGGAGGAAATGTTGTCGATCATCCAATGAAGAAATCAAGGATCCATTTGCAAAGGAAGATGCAGGTTTTGAAGCTTGCACACCAGCACAGAGGATGATGGTGTTCAAACCGGAGCTGTAATGGATAAAAAGCAGCCCGACATACATGTTGCATTTGTCTGGTTGATCCAGGGCTGAGTTGCGAGCCAGGGAGGTTGCAGCGGTAGGTGAATTGCAGTGGGTCAAGGTCTTTTCTTAGATCCAACACAAACTCTGGTAAATTATACTGATCAGTATGGAGGTTCCAGAATTTTTTTTTTTATAAATTGAACTTCACCAGAGTGATTCCCATTTAGCACCTTAACTCTAAAGGTGAGTGGTTATCCTTGCATCCACCCTCTTCTAGTGATTCCACGTCCCATCTCCAAACTTAAAAATCTTGAACCATTGTTAATTATATTCAGTATTTATATTTGTTGGCTGGGGATCCTCTGTGTGGGTGTTAGCTGATGAGTAATTCTCAGCTTTCCTTGACATAATGTGAAATGCATGTCTTTATGTGTAAGACCCTAATGACTGGTCTCAGGTTTTCATCACCAATTACAGATTCATTAGATTTAATAGACTCTAAACAGTCCCTTCGGTCCAGCATTTTCATTCTGACTAAATTGTCCACTGAAATTAGTCCCAGTTGCTTGCCTGCGGCCCATATCCCTCGAACTTTTCCTACCCATACACCTGTCTAGATGCCTTTTAAATATTAGAATTGTACCCTCCTCTACCACTTCCCCAGGTTGCTCATTCCATATACCCGCCATGCTCTGTGTGAAAAAAGGTGTCCCTCAGGTCCCTTTTCAATCTATCCTATTTCACCTTATGCCTGTGCCCTCTCATTTTAGACCCCCTAAAATCTAACCTTAATGGTTATGCATGTTTAACATAGGAGCAGAGGATGGTCGCTAAACAGTGGATGGTGGAAACTGCAATCTGGTCTGTTCTTAGAACATAAAATTCAAAATCCCATTGGGGATGGAATAAAATGAAAGAAGCCAAGTTTAGATCATCAGGATACAATTTCTTTCCAATATCCTCAAAGTTGGAGGCAGTGAAGGAATTAATGTTACACGGAAGTGAAATACTGCCTTACCAAAGTGAAAACAAAATAAAGAACGCCTTGATCTGATTGCTTTTTGAAGGAAGTTAATTTAAAATTCAGCCCTTTAGGAGATCAAAGCATCATCTTGGATAATAATGATCTTGAGCTTCCAATATAATCCAAAAAAATATATGTCCAGCCACATGCCTCTGAAGCTGATGTGAATTTGAGAGATTTTAGATTGCAGTCATTCAATAAAATAAAATAGAATGGGCTTTCATAAAGGTCAAAAATGGGAACCCCTGGTGCAGTAGTATTGTGATCGAGTAGTGGTCCATCATCTGCTCCTGGTATGAAATGAGGTCCAGATTTCAAAAGAAATCAGTTAAATCAATGTCTGCTGTCTTAAAAGAAATCCTCAGGAAAATAAGCATTCAGCTTTCTTACAATAACACTGTTATGCAAAAAAAATAGGGGATCCTTTGGTCACCAGCTTTTGCAATGTTCAAAGAATTATGAGAGCTTATTGTCACAAATGAGCACAATGTACTGATGTACTGAAATTCTTACCTGCTCCATCCAAACAGATACACGAGATACACAAAGTACAGCATGGTTACCGGTCATTTCGGCCCAAGAGTCCGTGATGCCCAATTTACACCCAATTAACCTAGACCCCCAGTATGTTTCAAAGGGCGGGAGTAAACTGGAGCCCCTGGGGAAAATCCATGCAGACACAGGTAGAACGTACAAACTCCTTACAGACAGCTGGATTCGAACCCCAGTCTGGTCCCGACTATTGGCACTGTAAAGGAATTTTGCTAACCGCTACGCCAACCGTGTCACCCTAAACATTAAATTACCACAATATGCCAACACAGAAAAAGAGATTATAGTTATCAAAGGATAGATAGATAAATTTCACATTGCATTTAGTGTGAGGGGGAAAAAAAGGTGAAATTTCATTTGTGAAACAAATCATTTGGTGGTCTCGGACTAATTTATATTTCTGGTTAGAGGTATACAGTGAGGTTGAAGAGCCTGATAGCAGTTGGAGAAATTTAATTCACATGATTGGATATCTTATAAAAGTGGATCATTAAGAGATAAGGTAACAAGACATGATAGTACGATGGTACTTCCATAAATTTAACCGGTTCAATCCTCATGATTAATTATGATCAATTACACAACACCTACCACTGAGCAGTTAGCAGAAGTAAAAGATTTAGCTGAGAGCTCAGATATTTCTGTACTTCTTTTTCCTCAAAGTAATTCAGGGCCTAATGAGAAAGCACATTATAGCATATTTAAATCCATAGTTCACTTAGGCAAAATAAATGCACAGGCAACATCAGGTCCAGAAGGGACCATTGATGAAGCAAGGCATTGAGTTTGAGATGTGCAGAATTTTGAATGAATGTCTAGATTTTGGATTAGTAGCAATGCAGAATAGGCCAGAGTCCAAAGGTTGACAACAAGCTGCAAAATACAGGAAATCCTAAACCGAACACTTCACATCAGAAGATTGTCATTAAACTTAAGGAAGAAAGCCAGGGAATGAACGAGATTGATTTGGCTGTGACTCTTGTGGCACAAAGAAGATAAACAGGACAAAAGATGAAAAGGTCAAACAATGAAACAAAAAAATGTAAGAGAATTAAAAACACAAGGCCACAAAAATGGCTTTGTATTTCAAAATCCCTTTCAGATGAGATGTATTAAAGTTAAAGCAAGCATGGTGGCAATGGGTTTTCGCTGGACCACATTATAGCATATTTAAATCCATAGTTCACTTAGGCAAAATAAATGCACAGGCAACATCAGGTCCAGAATTACTTTGAGGAAAAAGAAGTACAGAAATATCTGAGCTCTCAGCTAAATCTTTTACTTCTGCTAACTGCTCAGTGGTAGGTGTTGTGTAATTGATCATAATTAATCATGAGGATTGAACCGGTTAAATTTATGGAAGTACCATCGTACTATCATGTCTTGTTACCTTATCTCTTAATGATAATCGGACAACCTATCCTGCACCCACCCACTTCTTAAGTGCCTACACCTCCTCAGGAGGTAAAGGAGGCCAAGATTAGAAGCCCCATCTTGATCACATTTTGCAGGAACACAATTGAGAGTGCCCTGTCTGGCTGCATCATTGCGAGGTCTGGCAGCTGCAAAGCATCAGGAGGTCAATACAGAGGATTGTTAAAAAGGCCGAAAGATCACTGAGGTCTCCATTTCCTCTATTGATTATTTACCAAGTGCATTGCTTTAACAGGGCCCAAAGAATTATTCAGGGCCTCTTCCATCAATCTCACAGTATATTGGACATACGACTATCAGGAAGAAAGTACAGGAGAATCAATCAGGCTGGGAAATCGCTTCTTCCCACAGACTGGGAGATTGATGAAGAGTATTCTGTAACCTTGCGTTAATTATAAATGAAATTAGTAAACATATATATTAAAAAATGTGCTGCCTATTATGTGCACTAGGTCTGGAGAAATTGTTTTGCCTGTATAAATGTAAAGTCAAGTGATAATAAACTTGAACTTGAAGATAAATTGGGAGAGTCAGATTTTAGAGTGTCCTCTCGCACTGTTGGTAATCGATTTGCCACTTTTGGCAAAATGTTCATTGGAGCATAGATCAACTGGCAGGACATTTTCACTTCTACCAGGAATACTTTGCCAAGAGTAAACTCATTGACGCTGCAGACACCAAAGCAAAATTAAACAAATTAAATAACTTTAATAGCTTGACCATGCGTTTCCTGAATGGGGTATTTCTTGATGAAAACCGTTTTGATAAAAATCGGATATTACAGAATCAGGCATGTTCATGATGCCTGTTCCTGCTGACTTTGGGGTTGGAATTGAAAAATTCATGAAATAGATTTGGAATTTGATGTTTTAGTTAACCTCTGTCCCCTTATGTATCAATGGTGCTGAGATGCAGATGATGGAGAAATTCATGGGAATACATATCAGCAATAACCTGTCTTGGTCCAACCACATCAACCTTTCAGCCAAGAAAGCTCACCAAAGAGTCCATTTCCTCCAAACCTTAAGGAAAGTTGACTTTGCCCCCGAAATCTCTTTCCAATTTTTACAGATGCAGTAGAGAAAATTGCATCCTGCCTAGATGTATGGCATAGGAACTGCTTTGCTCAAGACACCGAAAATCTGCAGGCGGTTTGTGAACACATCTCACACAAAACAACCTCCTACCCCCCACCGTCAACTCCGTCCGTACCCCCGCTGACGCAAGAAAGATGCCAATGTCACAACAGATCTATCTCACTCTAGCAACATTCTCTTCTCCTCCCCTTTTTCTGGGCATGAACCTCCAGATTCATGGAATTACTTTCCTGCTGTGATCATACTCTTAACTGGAACTCTAGAACTAAAGGATGACACACTTGCATTAACTATACTATACTCTCCACTTTTTGGTTTCTGTGAAGCAATATCCTGCATTGTTAACTTCCTGTGACACTACAATTTGCACCTTTATGTTGTTATTGCTCTACCCACTGTAGAGCTAGCACTGGCTAGCACACAAAACAAAGCTTTTCACTGTATCTCAGGAAACGTGACAATAAACCAACAAATATATTGCTTTAGATATGTAGCAAGTTGAATCCATTATAATTTTAAATTAATGATCACAGCCTACAAATGGTGACCTCCCCAGAAAAGTACTGTGGGAGAGGTGGGTTGAATGGGAAGGGCAGTTTCATAGGTGATTCCCAGCTTTGATTTTACACTACACATCCCAAAGCACTGTACACAGTGGAATATGTGACCAAACTCACACAATAACCTTCCCTCAGCCCGTTTCCTCATTTAAAAAAAATTCCTCCTCTACACTTCATTCATATGGTTGAAGCAAATATCTGTGCGGTGGTATCACATATGAAGCAGATTGTGGCTTAAAGTGCCCAATGTAAATACAGTCCATGCATCACAGGAGAGATCATATCCAGTGAATACAATGTTGAGGTACCCATGAACCCCTTGAGTTGAGAATCCTTTACATCCCACCATTTATAGTGTTGTTCAAATATCATCCTGGACATGGCACTCATCCAAACATCTGCACTGTAATTTCTTGTCCTTTGTGATTTCATGTCATCCCGGATCATGGGAGGGGCAGGGGGTCACCGTGGAAGCAAATTGAGCACAAATTTTGGGGAACAGGTGATTTAGTGGTTGTGGGAGGGTGTGACAAGGTATCGCAGGTCTGCAAGGGAGAGGGCAGGATTACTGATGAGAGAATAATGCAAGGGAAATAATAAGATATTGGGGCATGGGTGGTTTGGAGCCACATTTGGTGAGAGGTGAGTTGACTGAGCTTTGGAGATGATCAGAGAAAAATATGGATGAATGGAAGATGATCAGGATTGCGGGTGGACAGGATAGAGACCCCCCCAATGACACTGACAGCAAGATGGGTAATCAGATCTATGAAGATCATGGAAGAAGAGGAAAGCTGTAGCATTCCAGCAGTGACCTGGAGAAGCCCAGGCTCCTTTAAGTAACTCCACAGCAGGCATCAATATTCTAGTTAAGACCTGGTGTAGTGGTAAACTGCAGGTTAACTTTAAGGAACTCCACATCACTATCTGATTGGCCTTCTATCGAAGAAGATAAAGCCCAGCCAACATATTTGATGAGTGAGAGTTCTTATGTCCTGTTCCAAATGTATTCCTCAATTAGTAACTGATTGGCCAAACATCTCTTTATAATTCAACAACACGTTTTTTCTAAATTTAATTTAAAGATACAGCATGGTGACAGGCTTTTCCGACCCACAAGCCCATGCAGGCCAATACACCAATTAACCGACAAACCCAAACACCTTTGGAGGGTGGGAAGAAACCCACACAGACATGGGGAGAACATACAACTCCTTACAGATAGCATCAGATTTGAACCCAGGATGCTGGTGTTGTAATAATATTGTGCTAGCCATGTCACGCTGGGTTCTGATATTTATGTCATTTTTGTCAGTTGAATCCATTACAAGGATGGACACAGGAACAATCTAGTTCAGCCTGTAGAGATTTGAAGAAATCTCACATCAGCTCACACAAGGCTCCAAGTGGACCAGCCCCAGCCCATTAGTCACAAGAAATTAACTTGACAGAGGAAAAGAAAGGAACGTTTTTTTTCCATCCAACGAGAATTAAACAAAATGTATTGGGGATGAAGGTTGAAAATCTTCCAAGAATGCATTGAAGCCCCCAGAGATTAAGATGAATTGCCTGGACATGGCTGGAGGCAATCCAAGGTCACTCACATTTCCTTGGTTTTATTAGTTTTTTTTTACATATATATATATATATATATATATATGATGGAGGGGGAATGTTTGATTTAATTACAGTAGTGTTTTCCATTGCGGCTGGGTCTAATAACACCATCATGAATGGGGTGGTTCAGGGATGGAGTGGTTCGAGCAGAGCCTACTTCCGTGCCTACGTTCTGTGAATGTCCCTCACCTAGCCCATTTAGAGGTGGGCAATTGATACACGCTTTGCTAACATCTTCATTAGCCATTTTCAATGGGGTTTCTTTTGTGGCAATGACTTCTTAGGACTCTGCTCAAAGTTCATGGGGCCCTTTCCTGTGAAGGAGTCAAGTTTAATTAGTTTCTTCCATACTTCTCTCCTTCCGACTACATAAAAAACATGAAAAAAAATTATGATTTCAGTTTGTGCACCCTCCCCCCTTTAAATACACTGTGGCCCTGAGGGGAGTGGGGTGCATCCATTAAGTGACAGAAATCCACCTCAGGATGAAATTTAACAATAAGAGCCCTTTGGGAACTATTGAAGGGTGATGGTCAGCGCAGGATTTAAAGTTTATGTGAAAGCGAGGGAGGCAATCAGCTGGAAAAATGGGCTGCAAAATGGCAGATGGAATTTCACGCAGACAAGTGTGAGGTGCTGCACTCTGGAAGGACAAACTAAGGTCGGACATACACAGTAAATGGTAGGGCACTGAGGAGTGCAGCAGAACAGATGTATCTGGGAATACAGATACATAATTCCTCGAAAATAGCATCACAAGTAGGCAGGTTCATAAAGAAAGCTTTTGGCACATTGGCCTTCATAATTCTAAGTATTGAGTATAGTAGTTGGAATGTTATTGGTTAGGCCAAATTTGGGGGATTTGTCAAATTTTGGTCACCTAACTGCAGGAACTATACCAATAAGATTGAAAAAGTGCAGAGATTTATTACAATGTTGTCAGGACTTCAGGAACTGAGTTACAAGGAAATGTTGAACAGGTTAGGAGTGTAGAAGAATAAGTGGAGATTTGATAGAGGTATACAAAATTCTGAGTGGTATAGACGGAATAAATGCAAGTAGGCCTTTTCCACTGAGGGTAGGTGAGATACAAAGCAGAGGGCATGGGTTGAGGGTGAAAGGGAAGATGTTTAGGGGGAATTTCTTCACGCAGACAGTAGTGGGAATGTGGAACAAGCTGCCAGCTGAAGTGGTAAATGCAGGCTCAATTTTAATATTTAAGATTGTGAACGGTATATGGATGGAAGGGCTCTGGACTGGTACTAGATAGAACAATAGTCAAGTACAGAAAAGAAGGGCCTGTTTCTGTGCTGTAATGTTCTATGTCTTGTCTCTGCAACTGGCTGGAAGTTCCTATCTTCAGGGAGAGTGTGATGCTTGAACTCTCAACTGAGAGAAGACCACCAGAATGAAAATGAAGTGGGAAAATTCCAGGATTTATCAGAAAACCGAAGCCAATTCTGGCTCCTCATATGCAAGGTTTCCTGACTGGGGTGAGCCAGAGAGTGTAGCCCAATGACAGGAGCAAATCAGCTTCTGGATGCACAGATACCTGGAAAATATAGCAGTGGTTAAAGAGATGGAAATGGTTGTAGAGCACAGCCAGTCATGGGAAGAGTACGTGACTGGAGCTGGGCATCCTGTTGCTTCTGTTTCACAATAGCACCGTTCATTCATTGGTTAATACTCAAATTTTTTTTCAGACGGACTGTTCAATTGTTACCCTGTTAAATTTTCACATCAAATCAACAACAAAAAAGCCAATCTAAACCAGGCACCACTTCTAATAAATTTTCAATTTCAACTGTTAAGCATTTTACCCAGACAACAGTATCTCAACAGTGCAGACATTACCTAGGAACAGCTGTGCTGAACCTCCCAATCCTCTCCAAAGTGAATCTACTTATAAATCACTAGTCCATTTATTTCCCTTCAGTTTGTGTTTCTTGGACTCTGGAATGTTCTCAACGAAGGTTGCCCAGCGCAATGTCAATGTGGGGTTTTGATTCAAGAATTAGCTCACTCATGCTGAAGAAAAAGATGCCAATGAGGAAAACAAAACACTCGTTCACTTGCTTTCTTCTAGTGGATCCTAACACACCACAATAAATTACCCACTGTGAATCCTCACCAAATCCCTCACAGTGGATTCACACATGCTCAATCATTACTCTCTCACGACAGTGGATTTTCACTCTCAAACTAGATTATCTACTCATTTAAAGAAGATCCTTGTTTATGGATCAATCACTCAAACAGTGAATCTTCATACCTATTATGGATTATCTGATCTCTCACTTCAATGGAGCTACATAGTCACACTACATTAAATGCTCATTCCCACAGGAGACGGTCACACATATTGGATCCCCCCACCCCAATCTCTCACAGAGACTCCGCACCCTGGGTCCCCCCATCTTTCACAGTGACTCCGCACCCTGGGTCCCCCCCCCAATCTCTCACAGCAACTCCACACCCTGGGACCACCCCCAATCTTTCACAGCGATTCCGCATCCTGGGACTACCCGCAGTCTTTCACAGTGACTCCGCACCCTGGGTCCCCCCCCCATCCCTCACAGCGATTCCGCACCCTGGGACTACCCGCAATCTCTCACAGCGACTCCACACCATGGGTCCCCCCCAATCTCACACAGCGACTCCGCACCCTGGGACCACCCCCAATCTCTCACAGCGACTCGGCACCCTGGGTCCCCCCAATATCTCAAAGCGACTCCGCATCCTGGGTCCCCCCAATCTCTCACAGCGACTCCGCAGCCTGGGTACACCCAATCTCTCACAGCGACTCCGCAGCCTGGGTACACCCAATCTCTCACAGCGACTCCGCAGCCTGGGTCCCTCCAATCTCTCACAATGACTCCGCACCCTGGGACCACTCCTAATCTCTCACAGCAACTCCGCACCCTGGGTCCCCCCCCCCATTCTCTCACAGCAACTCCGCACCCTGGGTCCCCCCCCCACAATTCTCTCACAGCGACTCCGCACCCTGGGTCCACCCCTAATCTCTCACAGCGACTCTCCTCCCTGGGTCCCCCCCATTCTCTCACAGCGACTCTGCACCCTGGGTCCCCCCAATCTCTCACAGCG
This sequence comes from Narcine bancroftii, assembly GCF_036971445.1. Lineage (NCBI taxonomy): Eukaryota > Metazoa > Chordata > Chondrichthyes > Torpediniformes > Narcinidae > Narcine > Narcine bancroftii. The sequence goes on along the minus strand of NC_091478.1, from coordinate 36,244,680 downwards.
ATTCCGCACCCTGGGTCCCCCCAATCTCTCACAGCGATTCCGCACCCTGGGTCCCCCCAATCTCTCACAGCGATTCCGCACCCTGGGTCCCCCCAATATCTCAAAGCGACTCCGCACCCTGGGTTCCCCCCCCCCATTCTCTCACAGCGATTCCGCACCCTGGGTCCCCCCAATATCTCAAAGTGACTCCGCACCCTGGGTCCCCCCCCCATTCTCTCACAGCAACTCCGCACCCTTGGACTCCCCCCAATCTCTCACAGCGATTCCGCACCCTGGGTCCCCCCAATCTCTCACAGCGATTCCGCACCCTGGGTCCCCCCCAATATCTCAAAGCGACTCCGCACCCTGGGTTCCCCCCCCCCCCATTCTCTCACAGCGATTCCGCACCCTGGGTCCCCCCAATATCTCAAAGTGACTCCGCACCCTGGGTACCCCCCCCCCCCCATTCTCTCACAGCAACTCCGCACCCTGGGTCCCCCCAATCTCTTACAGCGATTCCGCACCCTGGTTCCCCCCCCCCATTCTCTCACAGCAACTCCGCACCCTGGGTCCCCCCAATCTCTTACAGCGATTCCGCACCCTGGGTCCCCCCCCCATTCTCTCACAGCGACTCCGCACCCTTGGACTCCCCCCAATCTCTCAAAAGTGAATCTTCGCCTGCCTTACCCATCGCACTTTATTTCGAGTTCCACTCACTCGTTGCCCTTCCGCCCGCCCCCCACCCACTCTCGCTGAATCGTCCCCTTCACCTGTTCAGGAAATGTGCCCCCCGCCCCCGCCCTGGTCTGAGCCTCACACGGCGAGAGGTCCGTGCATGGCCCTCCAGCCTCCCCTGTCTCTTTCATCTTCCTATTTATTCCATTAAGGAGGTCCGGGGGCTCGAATCTGCCCGAACCCCGTGGACACCTGACCTCCAGCCGACTGAGAGGGACACTACCCCCCCCCCCCCCACCAGGGACGGGGCGTGGGGGCAGCAGACGCCCCAGAAAGCGGCAATGGGGGGCAGGCTTACTGTGGACTCTTCTGGTAGAAGGGGAGAGTAACGTGGCTGAGGTCCTGGAGGTCGAAGGCGGTGGGCTCGGCCGAGATGGCCTGCCGCTTCGTCCGGTACTGCTCTTGAAGACCGCCCGGCACTTGGTTCGGGGTCTGCCTGCCGGCGGGTTTGATGACCGACCGGTACTTGTCCAGCTCGGTCTGCAGCCGCTGGATGAGGTCGTCCTTCTGATCCAACTCCAGCTCCAGCTCGTCGATCAAGGCGTCCCGCTGCCTCAGCTCCTCGATCTTCTCCTGCAGGGCGTACTGGAGATCCCGCAGCGTCCCCATCCCAATCCGCCTGGCCAACTTTGCCAAGTCTCCCCTCCCCTCCCCGACTTCGGGCAAACTTTTGAGCCAATCCACCCCCAACTCCCGAGTCGTTGCTGCTTCTGGGCGCCGCGACCATTAAAAAAAAATGTTTAAAGGCCAAGCAAACTTTAGCGGGTGCTCCGGCTCCCTCCGGAAATCCTCCGACTGAAGCCCGTGAAGCCTCCGTGGTCGTTGTTTGCCGTCCAGGCGAAATGCACGAAGCCAAAGCCTGGCGCCTGCCGGTCCTCGCAGGACGTGCAAGCCGACTCTCGGCGCCTTCTGCTCCAGCCTCTCTCTCTCTCTCTCTCCGTTACCTGCCTCCACCTTCCACTTTATTAGAGCCGCTGTAATGCACTTTGGCGAGAAACACGCGCGCACAGAGAGAGAGAGGTGCCGGTGGCTTTCCACGCCGAGGGCAGGGACGCGTCCCGTGCGCTCTGCCGGGACGGTGGAAGGGGGGGGGGGAAGAGAAGGGGCGGGGGGGAAGAGAAGGGGGGGGAGAAAGAGAAGGGGGGGGAGAAAGAGAAGGGGGGGGAGAAGAGAAAGAGGAGGGGGGGAAGAGGAGGGGGGGGGGAAAGAGGAGGGGGGGGAAAGAGGAGGGGGGGGGAAAGAGGAGGGGGGGGGAAAGAGGAGGGGGGGGGAAAGAGGAGGGGGGGGGAAAGAGGAGGGGGGGGGAAAGAGGAGGGGGGGGGAAAGAGGAGGGGGGGGGAAAGAGGAGGGGGGGGAAGAGGAGGGGGGGAAAGAGGAGGGGGGCGGGGAAAGAGGAGGGGGGGGGAAAGAGGAGGGGGGGGGAAGAGGAGGGGGGGGGAAAGAGGAGGGGGGGGGGAAAGAGGAGGGGGGGGGAAGAGGAGGGGGGGGAAAGAGGAGGGGGGGGAAAGAGGAGGGGGGGGGAAGAGGAGGAGGGGAGAGAGGAGGGGGGGAGGCGGTCTACTTGGAGGGATCGCCCAACTCCCAACTCCCAACGGGACAACTTCTCTGGACTCTCGTTATCGGAGTCCGTTCCCATCTCTGCGCCCGGGGCGTTGAAGTTTCAATTGCGCTCTTCGGTTTTTTTTTAAGAGAAAGGACAATCATAACACAAACAAAACTGACCAGGTCTCGCCTCATCTTCGTTTTAAACCCGTTGTCACCGCGTAAAGTTGCAATTTTTTTAATAACGTATGGGAGCTATTTACATGTTAAAAATCGAATTGGGTCATTAAATCTCCTATCGCTGTGAGATTAAAGTTACAATGGATTAAAAATCGATTGCCCGTGATTGATTCCCTTTAAATTCCAAATTCTGCAAGTTGACCTACAAATCCTGCCTTTCGCAAGTTCATTGCGGATAAGGGATACTTTTCATTCCTCGTTTGATACGTGTTTCCATTTCAAAACTCCTCAGGTGGCTTTTGCAATTGTAACTCGGAGTGAGACATGTGCAGCGTCGCATTAAAGGCGCGGTCCCATTCCCGGGGAAGGAGAGACGGGAGTGACATGGTCCTGTTTGAAAATGATTTCACTCTTCGTGAAAGGAGTTCAGTCAGTCCCTGCGGAGCTCAGCCAGTTCCCAGCCAAGAGGCAATGCCGCCGACTCGTGGACAAGCGGTGGAGTGTCTTCAGTTCGAAACCAAGAATTGGCCAATTCTTTAAAGTTTCAGGGAGCTAGCTCCTCAAATTCGATCCTGGCTCTCACTGTCCACGATCTCATCCGAAATAATAACGATCCAATCCACTCTCACTCCAAGACATTAAAGCACACACACACACACACACACACAAAAGCTGCAGATGTTGGGTTCTTGAAAAGTCCAAAAAAATTGCTGGAGGAACTCAGCTGATCAAACAGCATTCATGGGTAGAAATGATCAGTCAATGGTCCGAGTTGAAGCCCTTTATCACAGCTAAGCTGCTTTCAGGTGGCCAGAATACCCCCAACGTAAAGCCGCCTAAACTTCCCGAATGCGGCCCCCACCCCTGAAAGCGGAGAACCCTGACCCGAGGAGCACTTCCCCAACCCTCCTCGGGTAGGTGTATTCTCTGCTTCCGAGCGCTCCCCCGAGGCACCTGAAAGCGGGCGGGACTGCGGCCACGGTCGACAGGAGCTGGCGCTTGCTCGGTGGCGGCTCTCCTCGCTGCGGTCCTTTCAGGTGCCAGGACAGCGCCTTCAGCGCGGCCACCTGAATGTGGCTTCTCGCGCGCACCCGCAGCCGGCTCCGGAGCCGCATTCTCCCGGCTATTCCACCTGAAAGCGGCTTAGGATAAAAAGGTAAAATTACATATTTTATAAATGAAGGGGAAAATAAGCTGGATGAGGGGACAGAGGTGGTAGAACAGAAAGTGTGAGAAGGAGAGAGACAGGTAGAGGGAGAACCCATTAGAAGAGAGTGAAATAAGAATAAAAGAATCAGGTAAGAGATGGAAACTGTGGAGGTAGGGGTTACTTAAAATTAGAAAACTCAATGTCCATGCCAGAGGTTAATGCCGTCCAGGAGGAACATGATGTGTTGTTCCTCAAGTGTATGTTTGGCCTCACCCTGACAATGGATGAGACTGAGGGCAGGCACGACACTTAGGAACTTTTGGGTAGTTGAAGTGGTTGGGGCAGGATGCTCAGCTTCAGATCTATAAATAAAGTGTAGGTGTTTGGTGAAGCAGTACAAGGCCTGATGTCAACTGACAACTCACAGAGTTGTACACCATAAAACAGGCCATTCAGCCCACTGTCAACGTTTACCATCATGCCTATCTCTTCTAATCCCACTTGTATTAATTTCACACCCTTTATGCCTTGCTCATTCAAGATACCACTTATGTGTTGTTATGGTTCCTCATCTTGCCAACCTTGCCCTCACTATTACAGGCATATGCTGGCCTTGAATTTCTTTCTATTCCACTTTGAGAGTTCTTATCTGATGCTACCAAAATTAGCTTTTCCCCAATTCAGCACTTCCATTTGAGGACCAGTCCTTTCTTCTTCCATAACTATCTTGAAACTCAAAGAATTCTAGTCACTGGTTCCAAAGTGCTCCCTCACTGAGACATCAACCATTTGCTCAGGTCATTGCCTGAGAAGAGATCGAGTCTAGCCTCTTATCTACATATTGCTTCGGAAAACACATTTAACCACTTCTATCTCATCTAATCCAATAGTGCTAAGGCAGTCTTGGTCAAAATTAGGCAAGTCAAAATCACCTACTATTACAACTATTTATTCGGACACCTAGCTTTGATTTCCCTACATTCTGTATACACTCCTTTCATCGACTATAGGGGGACTATAGAAAGGGATCATCCCTTTCTATTTCTATGACCTTGCTGAATGTTCCCCTCAGAATATCCTCTGTAAGTACTGCTGTGATGTTCTTCCTCATCAATGGTGCAATCTCTCCTTTTTTACTTCTAGCTCTGTCGTGCTTGAAGCATTGATATCTCAGAACATTGAGCTGCCAGTCTTGTCTATCCCTCACCCATGTTTCAGTAATAACTATAATATTGCAATCCCCTGTGCTAATCAATGCTCCAAATTCATCTGTCTTACCTGTGAGGCTTTTTCCATTAAAGTGAATGCAGTTCAGATGATCCCACCTCCCTGTCAAGCACGCTCATTGATATTTTCTTCAACTTCTTTTTAATTGAGAGATACAGCACAGTAAGTGACCCTTCCAGCCCACACCACTCAAATGAACAATTAATCTTCCAACTCCTTACATCTTTGAAACCCGGAGGAAACCCATGCAGACGTGGGAAGAACCTTACAGACTATGCCGGATTTGTACCGGGTGGCATCACATTAACTGCTACACTAACCATGCCTCGTGGCTAGTGTACCATCTGATACATTACTACTTTGCGTCGCATCCCCTGCCAAACCAGTTTAAACCTTCTTGCACAGCCCCAATACATCTCCCCAAAAGGAGAACGGTCTCCCTTCAGTTTAGATGCAACTTATTCCTCTTCTGCAGGTCTTCTTTGCCCCAGAAAAGATTGCAATAATCTAAGTCGCTAAATCTCCTCTACCTGTACCAGCTCTTCAGACAGGCATTCATTTTCCTTATCCTTCTATTCCTGCTCTCACTATTACATAGCACAAGGAGTATTCCTGAGATTACAACCCTAGAGGCCTTGCTTTTTAAACCTGCCTAACTCCCTCTGTTCACTCTGCAGGGCCTCGTCTCTCTCTCACTACCCATCTTGCTTATAACTCACTCTCTCCTTTCATAATATCCTGTGTCTGCTCAGAGCCATCTTTCATCCTGGCATCAGAAAGGCAACACATTGTCTTGGATTCTCACTTGCAGTCACAGAAATTCCTGTCTGTGCCTCTATCACCTATCATGCTAAGGGAAATTATTGTGAAAGAATGGAAAAATTAGGCCTGTTTTCCTTACAGTATAGGAGGTTGAGAGACGATCTTATTTAAGTCCATTAAAACATGAGGAACATGGTGAATCTTAGATCAAAAGGCATAACTATAAGGTGGGGGGGGGAGGGAAATTTAGTAGGACAAGAGGGGAAATTCTTCACTTCGAGTGGGCACATGGAATGAGTTGACAGACAAAGTGTTGGAGGTAGATAAATTAGCTTCCTTTAAGAAAAACTTGGATAACGACATCAATGAAAGAGAAATAGGCCCAATGAAGGTAAATGGGACTAAAGAGCTGGGCATATTGTTCAGCATGGCCAAACTAGGCTTGTGGCCTGTTTACACACTGTTAGACTATGACTCTATAAACAATTGGTGGAACAGTGAAAAGATTTGTCAAAGGATTCAGCAGGTAAAAAAGATCAGTTGGAAATATTGGCAGATGGTGTTTCTTCTGCAGAAGTGTGAGATGTTGCACTTCAGGAGGTCAAAAGTAAGGAACGTATCCAGTAACTGGCAGAACCCTTCAGAATATTAATGTACTGATGGATCTTGTGGTTCCTGTTCTTTGCTTCCTGAAAAGTGGCAACTTATTTGTATGATGGGTTTTTCTGCCTCTTTTTATCTCAGGCTGTGATTTTATCTATATCTGCGTGATAATTGTCCATCTTTGCTGCCATTGTACCATTGCTGATATAAATTGTCATATTTCCTATGTAATGTTTTGATAAGTATGCTAAACTTAGCAAATTTCAATTCAAAGTTTCTTTGGAGTGAAACACAAAAGTTTGTAGATGCTGCGATTGTAATAGAAGCACAGAAATGCTGGAGGAACCTCAGCAGGATCTATATGAGGTAAAGAGACATTACCGACATTTTGGACCTGAAACGTCAGCTATCCATCTTTACATCCTATTGGAGGTGGTGAGACCTGCTGAGTTTCTCCAGCAATACAGTGTTTCAACTGAATTTTCTTTGGCCATGTCTGAGTTATCCTGACCATCTTGGTTTCTTTCCAAAGTAAGGTTATTCCAAGTCTCTCAATTTTGGAAAGGAGATCTTATGCATTACTGCACTGACAGTTTAACTTGTTTTGAATCACATATCCAATTAATTTCGTTTAGCAAATTATCTTCACTGGTTTTGGCTCCAGCTATTCCTAGGTTTCAGTTACAAGATCTAAGTTTTTTTTTAATTACAATTCAGATTCGTTCACTTCAAGTAAATACCTCTCCACATTTTACCTGTTTAAAGAATTTGCAATTTAAATGCACTCTCCTGTTAAACGATATTTCTGTTGCAATTCAAATGAGCTCCACCTATTGGTGTAGCTATCTCCTGCCCATGAAATGATAACTGTGCAGTTTTATCTGGTTGTCTCTATGGCTTACATACAAAAAAGCAGACGAGCAGTGCCGAAAGATACCACATTGCAGGAAGTCCCATTCTTTGTTTGAGACATTTAAACAAGGTTTTGTCTGCTCTGTCAGGTGGACATAAACAATCTCGTGGTACTATTTCAAAGAAATGTTGGAGATCTGTCCCTGATCCCCCAACATACTCATCCTTCAATGAGTATTTCAGTCTGTGAGAGGTTATTGCGCACAAATTAGCTGCCACATTAATTTCATTTACTTTGGTGACTGGGCTTGAGAATATAGGTTGATGAAGTGCTTTGCGACCTCTCAAATAATATGTGGAAGATAGCAAATCAATTTTTATGCCCATTTGCAAGTCCAGAAAGTATTACCCTCAATAGTCTGTATTTCAATGGACATTGAGAAGTAGGATTAGATCAAGATGATAATGTTACCAAAAATGGAGTAAATCTGTTGATTTGAAGTATGGATAACAAAGAAAGTTATAAAGAGAGAAATAAAAGTTTATAAAGGAAAATAATGAGGGCAATAAAAAGTCTTGAAAGCTTTTCTCGATATGAATAAAGGAGAAATACATGAAATACGCGACCTGTCCTGGACCAACCACGTCAACACAATGGTAAAGAAGGCCCTCTACTTTCTCAGGAACCTGAGGGCATCCTTGGTGCCCCTCAACGACTTCTACAGATGCACCACCAAGTGTATCCTGTCAGGATGCATCACTGTGTAGTATGGGACCTTCTCTCCTCCACCCCCGCCAAAAAAAGAGAACAAGAAACTGCAGAGAATTGTAAACACGGCTTGGACCACACACAAACCTCCCTCCCCACCATCCTCTCCATCTGCATATCGTAATGCCTCAGTAGAGCAAAAACATTCTGAAGAACTCATCCCTCCTCGACCACAGTCTTTTGTGAAGAAGATTCGCAAGTGTCAAATTACGCACCACTAGATTCAAGGACAGTTTCTTTCTACGATCAGACCTCACACTCTTAAAATAAAGTTGCCCTTACTCTGATTGAATTGATCTCCCACTATAATTCGATTCTCTGTGTTGTGTTTTATCCTGATCTACTTGTGTATAGGTTGACTTGCTGGAAAGAACACAAAGAAAAGCCCATAAATGTAACAATGTAAAGAAAATGATGGACAAACATCCACAACATCGGAAATTATAATTATAAAATACTTTGTAGGCATATTGACACTTGGAAATCTCTCCAAGTAATATGGCACTAAGGATCTTGTGAGAATGAGAAAAATAAATGAATTATGAAAAGCAAACATTGATACATCCAAAGCAATACAACCAAGGATTTTTAATATGCACACAGAGACAGCAAATGTTTTTAATTTTCTAAAACCATGGTTCTCAACTTTTTCCTTACCACTTTAAACAATCCCTATGCCATAGGTGCTCTGTGATTAGTAAGTAAGGGATGGCTTAAGGTGGTCTGTGGATGGAAAGAAAAAGGTTGAGAACCACTGTTCTAAAATCTCCTAGATCTTCCACCAATCCTAAGATATTGAATGTTATGCACTCTAAAAAGTAGAGAGAGAGAAGAGAGAACCATGGATCACCTGGCCTGTCATCAGTAAAAGATAAAAATTCAAGATTCACTTCATAACAGGCCATGTTGCAGGTCATAATATAATTTGGTAAAGAACCTGGTTTCATGATAAAGATTTTGATTGATAAGTATTGGAGGTTGGAAGAAATGTGTTTACAGTGATTGTAATGTCTACCACTTCAGAAAGCATTCTGTAAAATATGTCATGCAAGGTTGTAATACAAAATTGGATCCCACAGGAATAGGGTGTGGATTAATTAGCAGACCAAGAATAGGAATACGTGGGTTATTTCTGGATTGGCAGAAACAAGTTCCTCGTCTACTTACAAATTATATTAATGATTTAAGAGAGTGAACAGTGTAATGTATCTAATCATGTAATGATTATTTGGAAACTATGATTTGAAAAGGATCTAAAAGAGTTGCATAATGGTGTGGACGGGTTTACTGAGTGGAAGAATATGATGGATGTGTTATAATCTGGAGGATCGAAAACAAGAAAGGCAGAATTTCCTTTGTAAGGTAACTGAGAAATGAACAATTGACAGGGGCCTGGGTGACCTTTCCAGCTCATCACAAAATGTTAAAATTCAGACACAACAGGAAAAGTGGGAAATAAATAGTATTTTCATCTTTATAATCAAAAAGGTTGGAATGAATGAATAAGCAAGTCTTACTCTGTTTACTTGGTTAGACTGGACCTGATGTATTTATTACAGATTTGATCTCTTTACTTAACAGAAAACATACTTATCTTGGAAATGATGCCACGAAGTTTGATTAGCCTGAGTTTTTCAAAGGGGGGATTGTTCTCTTTAGTATAATGCAATGCAAGGTAATCTTGTGGCAACCTATAACAATTGTTATGATCTTAACAGGGCAGATGGTTAGAGGACAATTACCCTGGGTGGGAAGTCTGGGCGGAGGTTGATGCACTCAGAGCATGCTCAGCCAGGTAGAAATTAAAGGAGTTTAACAATCTGCAGATGCTGGTTGATCGCACAAATGCCCAGAGAAATTCAGCACATCAGCTTTCATGATTTTTTGAAAGCATTTTGTTAATTACAAGATTAAATTCAGTGCATAGTTTTGGGAAACTTATTATTGAGTGAATACAAGTTATTGGGAACCTGCAGCATAATTTCGATGATAGCTATAAAAGATTGAAGTTGTTCATCATTGAAAGAGAGATTTTGGATGCGTTAGTTTACCCTACACCATAGAAAGCCGAGAAAACAGAACTTTAAGGTGAGGTAAATTTCTGTCGGAAGAAGCAAATTGGATTGAATCCATTGATCTGTAAATAAAATAAAGCACTTTTTTTTTAAAAATCACAAAATGAATCATTATCCTTTACGTACAGAGTTTTGAAAATTGTATTCTCAACCAACAAATAATCTTTAGAGAAGAATCCATAATGTAATTGTGAGAGATGGGAAAACTGATCTAAAATTATGAACATGAAGGAAACTAAAATTCATACATCAGTTAATGGCTGTAACCAGTACAAACAGGATGAGCTTGGGAATTAGGATGCAGGAAAGCAGAGTGAGCACGATTAACATAAGAATCTTCTAGTCTTTGTGACAAGATCAATGAGCCACCATAAGAATAAGATAAGGAGCGGTAAGGAACAATAGAATGTAGGAAGTTGAGGTAGTCTGGATAGACAGAAGTGCCAAGTTCTACATATCTAATTAGTTAACCTTACACAGATTTACAAAGTTATACATATTAAATTAGCCAACCCTAGACAGGATGAGCCAACTCTACATACCAAGAGACTGTAGCTCCGAGAATCAGGAAGGTGTGAATAAGGACAATAACATGAAAGGACACCGACAGGATACCCCCTGGTCCTCCAAGTATACTGATACTGCACGTAGGCAGGAAGGATTGCCTCTGCCAAACCCATCCAGGGGGCAGAAGAATGTAAGGGGGAGGGTATTCTGATACTGAAATTTACTGTATAAAAGTTGGGTGAGCCCCAGTGTATGTGTGTAAGGGGAAGCACCCAACTTTGCATTGTTGTTGTAATAAATGTTCTTTGTTCTCAATTTTTGTCTCAAGCAATTTCTTTAAAGGTAATTCTGTTTCTAACATAATTGTTCAAAGAAATTAAGAGCATAAAGAGTTAAAGAAATGGCAGCCCCTCTGGAGCTTATCGTGTGTTATTGCTGACAGCACAAAGGCCCAGTTTACACACTGAAAAACCTTAATCCTGATCTTTCTGCATATTTCTGCAAACTTATAGGATAGGTTGATAGGGTACTTAAGAAGCCTATTGGATGCTAGACTTCATTAATAGGGGGATTGAGTTTAGGAGTAGAGAAGTCATGATTATTCAGTTCTGGTCACCTCATTATAGAAAGGATGTGGAAGCTATGGAGAGTGTACAGAGATTTACCAGGATATTGCCTGGATTGGAAAGCAAGTCTTATGAGGCAAGGTTAGCAGAGCTGGGACTTTTCTCTTTGGAGCGTCGAAAGATGAGAGGAGACTTGATAAAAGAGCATGGATAGCAAACACCAGAGGACATATTTACAAAGTTAAAAGAGGGAAGTTTAGGAGAGACATCAGGGGTAGGTGTGTTTTTTTTTTACTTAGGGAGTTCATGGGTACCTGGAATGCCTGGGGGGTGGTGGAGGCTGAAATATTAGGGGCATTTAAGAGACTCAGGCACATGGATGAAAGAAAAAGAGGATTACAGGGTAGGGTGCGTTTCGTACTTTTGTTAAAGGAATATATGCGTCGGCACAACATAGAGGGCTGAAGGGCCTGTACTGTGCTATAGTGTTCTATGTTACATTCTATTTTCCCATTATCACATTGATTATTCTACAATAGCAAGCAATTAAGCCCTAATCTGACCTGGGGTTATACTTCCAGCCTATAGTGATATGGCATAATGAATGTGGTTACTTCTATCTATCTTCCTGTGCCATCTTAACCTTCCCTCTAACTACCACTGATGTTGATTGCACAAAAGCAATAATCCTGGGCCAAACTTACACTGAAAATAGCCAAAGGTTTTAATATTGTGGAGAAACACATTTGCACCTTTCAAACAAGTATCTTTGAATAGAATGGTGATATGGAAATTACAAAAGAGACAAAAAAATCACCTCATTGTGTTTTTTTTCCACACAGCTAATTCTACATTACCATTCAATCATGTGTTGGTTATGAAGTACTTTGAAACATTCAAAGAAAATGAAAAGGCATTATATAAATGTACTTTTTCTTTTTCAACTTCTTTCATACATTGTTCAGAAAATATCACTCTTCTGCAGAACAAAAGGCAATTCATAATGGGTTTTCTCACTACTGACAAGGTTATAATACACTCTCAGCCTCATGTAAATGCTCATAATTCAGCCTCATATCACAAAGGAAATTAATGGCAACTAATTAACAAACTGATGAGTTAGGTTTTAGTTACTTGTGTATTCTGGGCAGTCAGAAGACTGATATGGCAGGGCATCTGTCAGGCCATTGAGTACAGGAGTTTGGATGTCATGTTACTGGTGTCCAAGACATGGATGAGACCACACTTGAAGTATTGCATGTACGTAGTTCTGGTTGCCTGGCTATAGGAAAAATGTCACTGAGCTCACAAAGGTATAGAAAAAATTCATGAGGACGTCACTGCAACTAGAAGGCTTGAGATACGAGGAGAGACAGGACAGGCTCAGGCCTTCATCCCTGGAGCATAGGAGGCTGAGGGTGACCTTACAGGATTTTATAGAATCGCAGTCTTTCCCCCCCCCCCCCCCCCCCAGAGTAGGGGAGCCTAAAACTTAATGGCATAGGTAAAAGATGGACCTTGAGGGACCACTTTCTCAGACAGACAAGTTGCCTGAGGAAGGCAGATGCAATTATGAAATTTAGACAGGGACCTGGCTAGGAAAGGCTTGGAAGAATATGGACTAAACAATGCAATTGGGACCAGCTCAAGAGTAAAAAGGTGGACCTGGTTAAAGGTGGGCTAAAAGGCCTGTTTTCATGCCATATGACTTAATCTGTTCATTGATACATCACTGGAATGGACATTAGTTAAGGGTGGTAAGTCAGTGAAGAAGACTTGCAAAGTCCAATGCGGATTGTCAGCTCATTTTCCAACTGATAACAGTTTCATTTTAACTGAATTCAAAGGGAATTATTCTGTACTCCCTTACACTAAGAATCCAAGAGTCATTACTATGATGGTAAGGGAAGTATCATCATTTCTTTCCTTTGAAGCAATTTAAGAAAACATTTCCTTCATTGCTTCTTAGAGGATTCTCATAAATGCCCTTCTAATTGTCTCCTCTCCAGTGGTGTACTATTCTGTTTTGTTATGCAAGGGTTCTGAGGGGTGTGCAGCTAAGGCAAGTACTGTAAATAGAGCTGAGGTATCAACCAGCAAGATCTAATGAAGCAGTAGTTTTGAGGAAGAGATTGACATAGGACTGTGCAATGACCAAGTGCCAAGTTCTTCTATTTTCACATCCTAGTTCTCTCATGTCATACCAATATCAACACCAAACTAAACAGAAGCAGTCTTGCATCTCATGCCCAGAAACAGCTTAGGCATCAAAGTTAAAGTTCAGATTTATTGTCAGAGTACATATTCTTTCTTTGGCATGGCTTCGCGGGCAAAGATTTATGGAGGGGTAATGTCCACGTCAGCTGCAGGCACGTTTGTGGCTGACAAGTCCGATGCGGGACAGGCAGACGCGGTTGCAAGGGAAAATTGGTTGGTTGGGGTTGGGTGTTGGGTTTTTCCTCCTTTGTCTTTTGTCAGTGAGGTGGGCTCTGCGGTCTTCTTCAAAGGAGGTTGCTGCCCGCCGAACTGTGAGGCGCCAAGATGCACGGTTTGAGGCGATATCAGCCCACTGGCGGTGGTCAATGGGGCAGGCACCAAGAGATTTCTTTAGGCAGTCCTTGTACCTCTTCTTTGGTGCACCTCTATCACGGTGGCCAGTGGAGAGCTCGCCATATAACACGATCCTGGGAAGGCGATAGTCCTCCATTCTGGAGACGTGACCTACCCAGTGCAGTTGGATCTTCAGCAGCATGGATTCGATGCTGTCGGTCTCTGCCATCTCAAGTACTTCGATGTTGGTGATGAAGTCGCTCCAATGAATGTTGAGGATGGAGCGGAGACAACGCTGGTGGAAGCGTTCTAGGAGCCGTAGGTGATGCCGGTAGAGGACCCATGATTCGGAGCTGAACAGGAGTGTGGGTATGACAACAGCTCTGTTGTCTAATCTTTGTGAGGTTTTTCCAAACTCTTTTGTATAGTCTTCCAAAGTACATATATTACATTACATACAAGCCTAAATTTCTTTTTCCTGTGGGTGAGGCAGAATGACCGCTTATTGGTAGTGCAAACAAAAATGTACTCAATGTACATGCAAACAGATTATGAATGTAAACAAAATGACTGTACAATACAGAGAGAGGAAAAAAAAATCAATAAAGTGCAAAAGGATGAGTCCTGATTGAGTTTGTTATTGAGGAGTCTGATGGTGGACGGGGAGCAGCTGTTCCTGAACCTGGTAATGCGAGTCTTGTGGCACCTATACCCCTTTCCTGATGGTAGCAGCGAGAACAGAGCATGTGCTGGGTGGTGTGGATCCTTGACGATTGCTGCTGCTCTCTGACAGCAGCGTTCCTGGTAGATGTTCTTAATGGTGAGGAGGGCTTTGCCTGTAATGTCCTGGGCTGTGTCCACTACCTTTTGCAGAGCTTTCTGCTCAGGGATATTGGTGTCCCCATACCAGACCATGATGCACACTTTCCACCACGCATCTGTTGAAATTTGCCAGGGTTTTCAATGTCATGCTAAACCCCCACAAACTCCTGAGGAAGTAGATAGGCTAACGTGCTTTCTTTACAATAACGTTTGTGTGTTGGGTCCAGGAAAGATCCCCCAAGATAACGACTCCCAAGTCACAATTGGAGTTAATAGGCAAATTTACATCTGATTAAAAATTGAAAGATATAACTGAAGAACACATAAAATATGTCAAATAAAAATGCATTATGTTTAGAGTAAAATACTATCAATATTGTCAGTCTTGTTCATTGGGACTTTGGCTGAGATGATGTACTTCAGTTATGATTGAAACTTAACATGCTGGATTTGTTTTCCTTGGAATGGGAGAAGGGGTGTGTGTGGGGGAAAAACCTGATAATGGTCAAAACTGTTAGAGTAAACATAATTGAGGGGCCATGTAACCAGAAGAAAAGAGGTTTAAGGAAAGGAGTATGAGGTTTCGGTGAGGTAAAATTCAGATCTGTTTTCACCCAGGAGGGGTTTGGAATACACTACGAAAGAGGCGGAGACTTTTATAGCATTTAAGTATTTAGATGAGCATTTGAATAAGCAAAGGATAGAGGGCTATAGACCAAATGGGGTTTGCATAGATAGGTATGGTAGCATGGGACTCTGGTTCTTGAGTTTTGAAATACTGAAATTAATTAACCAATTAATTAAATTTTGTATCAAGGAAACACTGAATATTTAATTATTTTAGGGAAACTGCAAATAAAAAATAGAATTGTAAGCATATTTGTTCCAGTATATCATTGTATTGACAACAAGCATAAAAAGGAAGATATTGATTAGAGAACATTAATATTTTCCCAAGTATTTAGATGATCATCAGTTTCAAAGCCTGAATTAGTGTAGCTAAGTACAAGCCAATAAGGGAGTGCTCACTTGACAAAAACAAGTTGCTTTTCCCACCCCAAATCCTTTCCTTTGGGAGGGGCATGGGGGGGGGGAATAAGAGGTACTCTTGCATGCAAGGAACAGATTTTATAAAAGCTTTGATTAAAAAGATCCTGTTTTGCGAAAACAAAGCTTTTGATTTACCACAGTCAACAAAGGACCAAAGGAACTGCTCACACCATCAAAGACTCTCAATATTTATTTGTAGAGATGAAATGTTTGTCCTCCACGCTTTTCCAATATGCTTGTTTGTCTGTACGTGTTCTTTCTGTGTGTCTGCATGTTTTGCACCGAGGACCGCAGAACGCTGATTCTTCAGGTTGTACTTGTACAATCAGATGACAATAAACTTGACTTGACAACACAAGACTTTATTCCCTTGAAGTGATTGACATTTTTACTTCAGTTCCCTAAAATAGTTAATTGGCATAGCTATTGGCCGTGAATGTGAAGCCACAACTAAAGACGGATCTACGTCAATGAAGATTTGGTTACAGGGCGGGAAGTGACAAGTCACATTTTATTTATTGAAAATTTTATGTCTAACTGGGGAATTACCCTGTATTCAGAGATGGGCTAGGAGGTGTTTAATGAGGGGGAGTAAATAGATAGCTCGTTTCCACCATTTTCACCAGGGTTCTTGTATTTCTGATGCAAGGAATTGAGGTTTTTAGTTGAATTGTTTATTGTTATGTGTGCCAAGGTACAGTGAAAAACCAGGTAAGTCAACTTTAAATTTAGAGATACAGCACGGTAAGAGGACCTTCTAGTTTACGAGCCCACGCTGTCCAAATATACCCAAGTAATCAATGAACCTACTAAACATGTGCATCTTTGGAGCATGGGAGTAGACCTGAGCATTTGGAGGAATCCCACACAAACACAGAGAGAACAAACACCTTACATACTGTGCCAGATTTGAACCAATCACTGACGCTGTAATTGTGTTGTGCTACACTAACCGCCCTAACAGGTCATGCAAAATAAAGTACTAGTGCAGAGTAAAATGTTATGGAGAAAAGGTTCAACCAAAAACAGTGCAAGTGCAGCATTATTTATAAGTGAGAAGTCCATGTGTGATAGCAGGGAAGAAACTGAATGCTTCCTGAATGCTTTCTCTTCACGTTGAGTGGTCATGGGGCAGTAGTCCTCAGGAGTCAGTAGAAATGTGGCCCTCCTTCAAGGAGTTTTCAAGCGCAGCTTTGAAGCTTTTCCTCTTTCCATGACAGAGCTCAGAACAGACGTCTGCTTCAGGGTTGAAAGCATACATATTCTACTTGGTCATGAACTAAAGTGAAATCTTTTTGGAAACATTTAAGACTTTTATTAAACCAGATCATTGGGAAACAATAGCCATAAGGTCAAAAATTGTTTCTCCTAGGAAATATTGCGGACATAAGACCTAAAATGAGGCTGTCTAAGTACCAATTAGAGTTTCTTCAAGTTGCACTGGCAGTAGCCAGGAAATGTATTGCAGTTACATGGAAGGCTGATTCCCTTCTGAATGTAGCCCAATGGAATGTGGAAATGCATAATTGTTTTCCACTGGAGAAAATGACTTACAATTTAAGAAAGAATACACTTTTGCACGTTTGGAAGCCATATTTGCATAACATAGGGTTGAATATTTAAGGCACTTATTCTGTTCTCGAGTCTTTATGTCCCTGTTCTTTCCCATATTTGAGATCCAGGTAAGAAAAAGAGCTAGACTTTCTGGACTGGATTCCAGATCCTCTTTCTTCATAATTATTTTTTTTAAATTCTCTTCCTCTTTCTCTCTCTTCTATTTTCTATCTTCCTTCTTGGGGACTAATTGGGGGGGGGGGGAGGGGATGGCAATAGGAGAGATGGGGCTAGTTGGAAACATGCACAATCTATATCAACATTATTTTTGTTTGTTGCTTTATTCCATGTATCTGTAATGGTTAATTCTTGATACTTGTTTAACCACAAAAATTAAAATATTTTTTTAAAAAGCATACACATGATGTAGCTGGCTAACACAAGTGCATGGGTGAAAGTGGGTCCGAGTTGTCAGGGACTTTGGCCTGGAGAGGACACTGATGTTGATTCACTTACTTTTCCAGTGAATTTGGAAGACATTGCTGAGGCAGTCAGGCAGTTATATATGATCAAACAAAAGTTACAGGAAAGAAGCCCAAAGGACTATTACAAGTATTTATATTCAGTGAGAGCCTCTTATCTCTCTCACTTCATCTAACTCAATCAGCCAATGGACAGACAGATAAACATACATACGAATTAGAAATATGATGCTTAATCAGGAATAACAACAAGGCAGTAATAATTGAGGGAGTCCGATGAATTTGGATATTATATGAACAGAATTCAGGAGTTATTTATTGTGATTGAGAAACTGAATACTAAATTTTCCTTGCAATATATACTATTCACCTTCAGACCGTGTGCAAGCCTATCTCTCCAGCCCTTCATGTACACGCCCACCATCAAGCACGAATCCACTCTAGTAAAACACAAAAGTGGGCAGACACTGTGATGACTGAAGTAAAAACACAATACTGGACAAACTCAGCTGGTCAAACAGTGTACATTATGTAGCAAAGAAAAGATTCATAATCCTTGAAGGTTAAGGTCCAAGCCCAAAACATTGGTTATATATCTTTATCTTTACTACATAAAGTACACTGATCAGCTGAGTTTCTCCAGCATTGCGTTTTTACTAATGCACTCCAATTCCATTTTGCCTCACATGACAGCATCAACACCGGGGCCAGTTAATCTCCCAACCAGCATACCTTTGGCGTGTAGGTGAAGGAAAAGCTACACTGACATAGGGAGAAGATTCAAACTCTGCACATCAGCCCCCAAGATCAGGATCAAACCCAGATCGCAAGGCTACTGTGCCGTCCCTACAAATTTATCAAGGCAGCATTTAAAAAAAATTATATTTAGACATCCAGCATGGTAACAGGCCATTTCAGCCCACAAGTCCATGCTGCCTAATTTATGCCCCAGCACGTTTTTGAACACCAGTAGGAAACTGGAGAAAACCCATGAAGACACGGGAGAATGTAGAAACTCCTTAGTGACAGCATGGGATTTTAACCCAAATCCGGACCTGATTGTTGGCACTGTACCCGCTACGGCAACCATGTTAGTGGATAAAACTTGACAGGAAGTACTAGGTCAGGAGACAAATTAACTTGTGTTTCAAAAGAGAGAGGGAGATATAAGGAGAGAATTCCTGGGGATGAAGCTGCAGAGGAAAGGAGAATTTCAGGCTTGCTCGCATTAGAGAGAGGCATTATTTTTTTTAAATCCTTTCACCTGACTACCGCAAAGATCCCATCACAGAAGAAAGTAATTCCTTAGAATCTTATCAACTGTCTGATTTCTAGCAATCAAAATCATATCTAGGGAAGGAAAGAGTAAAATATTCTGTGAGAATGAAAACATTCTGTGAGAATTCCTGCAGGCAATCACATAACATAAATGTGGAGCTTTCTGTATACCATTAAGTAAGAAGTAAGATATCTTCACTCCAATTCCAATAATCCTAATTCAATAAATTATCTGAAATAACATCCAAGATTTGGTTGTAAATTGCTTGCCATCTGGTACTACCATAGTAAATAGCCTTGTAATCTCTTGAAAGATAAAATAGAGCAACAGGCCTTGTGGACAGATGTTTTCAACAAAGCACAATCACAAATCAATGCCAAATTTAATTTAATTTAAGACATTCATTGTTCAAACCTCCCCAATATTGGAATCAAATCCACATCTACATGTCAGATGTCACTCAAGCACTCACAAACATTTGATATGGCAGGTATAAACTGGCAGTCACGATACTTAATGGACTGCAGGAACAGAGAGACCTGGAGGATTTATGTGCAGAAATGATTGAAAATGGTAACCATATAACCATTTACGGAGTGAAAACAAGCCATGTTGGCCTTTCGAGTCCACACCAGTTCACTGATTTTGTGCGCCCTCTTCAGGCATTGGTTCCGGTAGATCTTCATTCAATAACGATGGACGAATTCAATACAGGTGGAATCAGTCGTAGAATAGGGTGGGTTGAGAAAGTAATTAAAAAGATATACGAGGTCCTTGAAATTTATGAATCGAGGCATGAAGTACTGGAACAAAGGAGTTATGGGTCATTAAAAAAACCCAATTTGGCTACATCTGGAA
The DNA here is from genome assembly GCF_036971445.1 of Narcine bancroftii. Taxonomy (NCBI): domain Eukaryota; kingdom Metazoa; phylum Chordata; class Chondrichthyes; order Torpediniformes; family Narcinidae; genus Narcine; species Narcine bancroftii. The sequence continues at coordinate 36,225,138 of NC_091478.1, read as the reverse complement.
TATTGCCTTGATCAGAGCTTCACACATTTGGGATGAAGTAAATGCCTTAGGAAGGTGGAAGGCAAGATTCACAAATGAATGCAAGGATGTGGAATATTAATTACAATGAAAGACTGAAGGAACTGAGGATTTTCCATTTGGAACAGATTAGCTTGAAAAGGAATCTGATGGAAGCGTTAAACACCTTGAACCGTCTACAGAAATTATCCTAGATGGTGAGGAAAGAACAAGGTGACTAAGAAAGAAGGTTGACCGAGAGTAACACCAGGGAAAAAAAATTGATTTTTTAAACTCTTGAAGTGTTCAGGATCTCAAATGCACTGTCAGTGGAGACAAATCCAATCATGGCATTCAAAAAGAGAACTGGATGAGTCATTGAAAGGGAAAATAAAAAATAGTTGCCTGGCTCTGAAAAGAGGACAGGGGAGTAGAATTAGGTGAATTGCTCTTTCAAGTGGCTCCATGTAAAGATGGCTACAATTCTTGGCCTTCACATTGCAAGGGATATAATCTAGACAGTCAGACCATGTTTTAGAAAGTCTTCAGGGAGTTCACACATCCTCAAAACATATTGAAACTGAGCAGCTGAGAGCAGAGTTTTGTGAACAAGCATGTGCAGTGTTCTCTTTGGCCATTACGGCCTACAGTGTACTTCATGTGGTATTATCATGGGTATCTGTCCCAGACTAATATGCACCCCTGACTTTATGTAGCAAAAGGCAGATTTCTCTCATTTTCTACAGTAATATATTATACCTCAAAGGACTAAATTAATGTTTCATGAGTTTCATGCCATCAAAAGAAAATAAATGCTCTCTTCCATTAGCTTTTCCAAGATCAATAGTAATATATCTAATCCGGTACTCAAACATATTGTGAAACTGGTTCTAATTTAGGAATTTTTTTAAATTGAAAATACTTTGTCTTATCTAGTGCTATCTCTCAATTATTTTTAATTGACCATCAATAATTGATCAATCTTTCTCCATATGGAAAATCAAAGGTATTGTTTCTTTCGCAAATTTATTTAGGAAGGTTGCTTAATGTCTTTTGAACAGCTGGCAAGTAAATATGACTTACCAAATTCTCATTTTATTAGATATTTAGAAATTTCTTAAGTACCACATTAATGGATTTTTCATTTATATATCCACCAGATTTAGCTGATAATATTTTTCAATTGAATATATGAGACAAGATTTTTAAACTGGTAAATACCTCTTCTATATGTGCCCAACATTCATCAATCCATTTCAAAGTGGTGCATCATGTTCACATGTCCAAAGATAAGATGGCTAGTATTTTTTTCTAATATTAACCGTATTTATGACAGATGCAAATCTGAAATTGCTGCATTGATATATATGTTTTGGTCTTGTTCATCCTTAGAAAACGATTGGAAAGATATTTTTTAATATCTTTTCAACTATACACCAGGTGGAGCGACGACCCCATCCAATAAAACTGCTCTTTTTTGGGGTTACTGAACCAGACATAGGGAGTTTTTCTGTACCTGTTTAATGGGTTGTGGTCTTCTCTACATTGTTGGCTAGAAGAGTTATCCTATTCAAATAGAAAGACTCTTGACCTCCAACAGTGTTTCAATGGTTCTCTTATATTATGTCCTGTTTAAATTGAGAAAAAATTAGATATCATGTATTTATCAGTGAAATTTGAAAGTACATAGTGACCTTTTATGTCTTATTTTCATTTGATGTAAATGTTTCTGATATGATTAGATGTATTTACTCTTCCAGATGATATATAGCCTTACCTTTGTTTTTTGATTTACAGTAGGAACCAAAAATTACAATATATGAAACCCACAAGATAAGCTGCTCAGCTGTTTTTTGTCAGTTTTTTTTAAAGAGTAGGTTAGGTGGGTTTTTTTTAAATACTGTTACTTTTTTCCCCATTTTCACCCATTGCAGTGGAGGGGGATCGAGTTTATATAGTTTGAAGCTTTATATTAATATATAACATATGTGATATTGTATTTTCAGTTTAGTTCCCTTTTCTTCATTTGTATTGTATTTCCTATAAAAACCAATAAAAAATTGGAAAAAAAAAACCAAGTGCAAATATCCTCTGATTCTTTTTAAAACAGTGTCACAACCAGAATAATGGCATCGGATCTGTAGCTAGTGATGGGAATGTCAAAAAATTAGCACAAAGTACAAAAAGAAAATAGTTAGAGAAAGAATCAAATGTATGAATGTCAGTCAGAGATAATCGTGCCCACGTTCTACTGAACAACAGATTTTTTCTGGATTTTTTTGCAGGATGTCAGAGCACTCCTCAAGGTAGCTGAAGGTCTTCTAAAATGAGATGATGCACAATAATATTCATGTCATTTCCTGGTGCCTCTATATTGATAACATTCATCATTGTCCCGTCTTATTCCCACCTGACATTGCCTTAAGCAGGTAAAAGTTATATTGGATCAAACAGTTACTTGCAGATGAGGGGATAGTCACAAGAAATCCCATCTTTATTTTCCATGTTTCATTATATAGAAACAAGTAATCTACCTGATTTTGATGAAAGGGGTAAGAAATAGAAAACATCGCAAAACTCCTTTGAAGGGGCTTTACAAATCAAACCATGGCTGGGCAACCAAAGCTCATGATCTTTCAGAAATTAGCAACTCCATTTAATTAAGGTAAACTAGATCGGTGCAAACATGCGATCATTTCTTAACTAGTTGCAATGAAGTAATTTGCTCAGCAAAGATAAATTGAATGGTTAAAAACTTAGCTACCTGCAGACTCTGACACACTTTGGGTTGCTTGCCAGGAATAGTTAGCAGCATGGAAAAGCTGGCAGTGCGACCCTTACTCGGCTCATTACCCGTATATCCTACACACATGTTGGGAAAGTGACAGCCATCAGATTCAAGGTTCCTTCAATTGGCACAAAATAATGCAGAAAAATGTAACATATGATATGTTATACTTCAACTCTTGTCCGCCATAAGGCAAAGTTTCGCCATGAGTATTACCTGGCACCCCTAACAATAAGAGAAAGAGAAGCAAAAGAGAGTCCCTTCAGAGACACTGAGGGTCTGTAGATTCGCCTCCAGCGCTCCCACAGCCTCTACTGCTGCACAGACCAATGGCAGTCCAAGCTCTACGTCCAAACAAGCAGGAAGCCTTCAGCGCTCGAGGCCCTTCGGGAGCCTTTCATGCCCTCAGCACCCTCTCAGTCGCTCATCGGTTTTACAACCCCACCCCCCCACCCCAAAATTTTACTCTTTCCTCAGGTGAGGACAAGGTAAAATGAGAAAAGGCATAGCACACAGCAGATGAAGCAAAAACTTAATTTCTGGTAGACAAATTGGATTACAAATTGGCACCAGGTATCTGTGCAAAAGGCACATACACTTTCTCTGGATCCGCTTCCAACTAGAAAAATAGTGGAAAGTCTGACACAGAAGGCTCCAATTTCTACTTGTTTATTCAATATAGTTTATTTGTTTGAGTTGTTCTGTGAATAATTCACATTTGGGACGTTAAATTATCTCAGGGTCTTATCCACAGGTAGTAGTAATCCTAGTGGGATATAAAGAGAATATAAAGAGAATAATTACTTACGCAGTTCTGTCATATTTTACTGAAATTTGTGATAGTAGGACATCATATGACTGACATTGGGTAATGTATTTTATTCCCTGCCAGTACAGATCTCAGAGTGACCACTTGAATTTAACCTGATCATTTCTAAATCGTTCAACTTCCCTTGCAAACATATTTCACTCTGTTACAGACATTTTCGTTTTGCTACTTTGTATGGCAGATTTGCAGTGCCCTCTCAAATTCGCAGCTGAACTTTTCATGCGGTGTTCCGCTGCCTCGCCAAACATCATTGGAAGTCAAGGAGTGCTTCCCACACAAGTTTGACGGAAGAAATCTCCTCCTCCCAGCCAGATTCCCAACAACCGCTTATTTTAACTGCCCCCCTGAGACAACCTGAAGCCTTAAACACGTTTCCTGCTCATCTACTGCCAGATCTAATCCAAATATTACAACCATTATGACTTTCTGTGACCATTTTTTTCTTTATTATTACAAGTTTCTACTTCAAGGCATGAGAAACCAGGAAATTACTTTATCCACTGCAATATCAGTCCTCATCCTCAGCTTTAGCACCACAATTTCTTTACGCTCATATCCTTTTTCCTTTTCAATATTCTTATTTAGATTTTTATAAAGGAATACGTACCAAATAAAATGAAGTAAAGCAAACTCACTAGAACACGAAAAAAATTTTCATTATGCAACAATATTAATTCAAAGTAGAAAAAAGGAAAAAAAATTGTATAATCCAAACATCAAACTATCCCAAAGTTGCATGGCTAATATAAAATAAAAATAAAAAGAAATGCAAATCTACGAGTATCAATTACCTTTAAAGGTTATGAAAATAATTTGAACAAGAGCCCCAAAGATTTGATACATTTAAATTTAAAACACTTGTTAAACATCTAGTTTACTCTAAAGTTAAATATGACCTCAAATCATGTAACCATGAGTGGCTGGGTGGCATCTTTCCATCTGATCAAAATAACAATAAGAAATAACAATATGATGTTGAGATGCAGACCTGATCAACCATCCCCAACAAGGCCATTAAAGGATCTGGTGTTAGATTTACATTAATAATTATTGATACGTGCAGGTTCAATGCCTCTGCCTCTTCTCGTTTCACCAGTTCCCCAGATTTCAGCTACTTCCCTGCTCCCCATTATCTATCGGAGTCTCATCTCCTTGATAAAACCCAGTGGCACACCCAGCCCTTCCAAAGTCAGTTCCAACCACATCACCTCCATCCTTGGGTCCTCCCACTGGTTACCAACCCTACTCTGAAACTTCATAGTCTATCCTGCCAATGTCCACACACTCCATTCCTTACCTAGCTCAATTAACAAACCTCCAAGCTACAAAAACTTTTTAAAACCCTTGCCTTCACACTGAAGAGACATTAAGAACCTTCTGTACAATTGGGAGGTCATATATAAGGGTAATGCATACAGATTCTGGCAGGGCTCTGAAGAGCTTTAAGGGATCTGGTGCTCCAGGACCATAGCTCATTGAAAGCAGATAGGGTGGTAAAGAAGGCCTATGGCATGCTTGGCTTCATTGGGTGGGGTATTAAGTACAAAAATAAGGAAGTCATGTTGCATCCACATAAAACTTTGGTCAGGTTGCATTTGGAATACTGTATGTGATTCTGGTCACCCCATTTCAGGAAGGATGTGGAGGCTTTGGAATGTTTAACAAGGTATTGCTGGTTCAGAGGATACAAGTTCTGGGAAGAGATTGGACAAATTTGGGTTGTTTCCTCTAGAGCAGAGTTGGCTCAGAGAAGACCTGATAGAGGTTTATAAAAACATGAAGGCATTGATAGGGTGGACAGTCTGAATCTTTTCCCCAGGGGAAAAGATTCACATACTAAAGGATATCTGTTTAAGGTGTGGTGGGGACATGTTTAAGGGATTTTTCTTTCTTTGGCTTGGCTTCGCGGACGAAGATTTATGGAGGGGGTAAAAAGTCCACGTCAGCTGCAGGCTCGTTTGTGGCTGACAAGTCCGATGCGGGACAGGCAGACATGATTGCAGCGGTTGCAGGGGAAAATTGGTTGGTTGGGGTTGGGTGTTGGGTTTTTCCTCCTTTGCCTTTTGTCAGTGAGGTGGGCTCTGCGGTCTTCTTCAAAGGAGGTTGCTGCCCGCCAAACTGTGAGGCGCCAAGATGCACGGTTTGAGGCGTTATCAGCCCACTGGCGGTGGTCAATGTGGCAGGCAGGCCACAGGGATATTTACAGTACAAATAGGTGCCTGGATGCAAATACAATTGTAGCATTTCAGAGGTTTTCAAATAGACCCAGGAATATGAAGGAGTGAAGGGAAATCCATCAGGTCCAAGCCGCAGAGTTTTTGTTTGATTTTGGCATCATGTTCAGCAGTCACGTGGGCTGAGAGGCCTGTTCCTGTTCTGTTCTAAGTACTCTCCTACTTCGACACTTCCCAGTCTTGACGCACCTTTTACCCTTCACTCTGCAACTTTAACTCATGGTCTATGCCCTCATACTCTGGCCCACTATGAAAATCTAAGCCTTCAACCATCAAGCAAAACGACTCCTCTCCATTTCAAAACCTGCGCGTCCTTTCGCATATTAGGGCTGGTGTAAACGCCTTTTTGTAGTAAATGCCTTTTTGTCATAGATGCGAGATAAATCCATGTATTTCTTTACATTAAGCCTGTCATGATAAGGCCCAAACACTACATTCCAGTGATGGAAACAAATAAGACCTGCTGTTTTAATCATATAATCATATAACCATTCACGGAGCGGAAACAGGCTATGTCGGCCTTTCGAGTCCGCACCGGTCCAATAGAACAATTCCACAAACTCAAACCTCCCGCTCTTTGCCAATAACCCTCCAACAACCCCCTCACCTCCATGTACACATCCAACCTTCTCTGAAATGACAGAAGGGACCGTGCTGCAACTATCTCATTCGGAAGATCATTCCATTCTGCCACCACTCATTGAGTGGAAAAAGCCACCTCTAATATTTCTCCTAAAGTGTTGCCCCTTTACACTTAACTCATGGCCTCTTGTTTCAACCTCCCCTGCCCTCAGGGGAAATGTCATCCTTTTAACTGGAAAATCTCAAATGATGACTATCAGCATATCATGCATTACCTATGGAAAAAGAAATTGCTAATATTTCAGGTCAAAACTCCTTTATACAAACCAGAAAAGTGAGAAAACAAGTTAATAAGAAGTGCGAAGAAAGAAATTTTTTTAAATTTCCACAAACCTCAAATAAAGACTAGAAATTAATTGTCCCAATGGAGACCAAACCACACTTTATTGGTGAGGAAGTGCATTTTATAGTTGTCTGTAAAATTATTGAAAGGTCATTACTAAACATTAACTTCAGCTGTTGTTCCACCAAGCCGTCTATCTGATTTAATGAAATTTAAATATGAAGACACTTCCAGGAACAATTGTATTCTGTTGTTTTTGTAGGAGATTGACACAAATAATATTATCATAATATTTATCCTCCTGTGTTCAGTGTCATCTGCTGGAGTATGTTCAGTTCTTTTAATAATTTATCTTTAAGCAGATGCAGATGAAAAAATTAAAAAAATAAGCTCTGGTAGATTTAAATTCTTGCAGCTGGTACTAGGATGGCCATTAATTTTCCAAGGGAGAGATCGATCCCTGGTGTCTCTTAAATATAAATTTCTTATCAGCACACATTTCAGATCTTTCAAACATTCGTCAACTATGGCATGGTCCATTTTGCACAAAAGCAAGCAGTAAAAATCAATGACTGCAATTTGCTCTTTCTTGGGTGCCAATTTTAAAATTCTCTCCTTTGATTCGAACATCATCAGGTGATCAAGCTTTTAAATAAGTTATTCCAATAAACATTCAAATTACAAGTGACAAAAATCGCCATGATTCATGTTTGTCTCAGAAGCTTCACTTAATCTTGAATTTCTTGAATAAATTCTTATTGAAATAACTTTAAAGTGCTCCAATTCATTTTTCAACTGAAGCAAAATAAGAAGCTTGCCAACATGCATACTTTCTTGAGATCTTGCAATTGATGTGAGTACTATTTCTAGCAATTGTCATTTCTATTCCCTTCTCCAGAATACCCACTCAGTAAAGACTTCTAAAGGTGCGTGGGTTGGCGCAAAATGGGGTGGAGGTGGGGAAGAAGGCCTTGGAGCTGAGGTGACACCTGATATAACATTTGGTGAGAGCCAGATTATTTTTGCAACACCAAAATAATGATTTTCAACAACTTCAATGTTCAGCTACCCTTCCCCTTCCAATTTTCCCCCTGGCTTTATTGCCACAACATAATAAAGTTATTTCTTGGAAATTAGAAACTAGAAACAAAAAGCTTTGGAACAATATCCTTGTTTTCTGCACTATTTTTGTGGCAAATTCATTAAAATTAACACTCTCTTTCTCTCTCTCTCTCTCCATCCCTAATTTCACATGATCCTTCATTAACTCTTTCCTTCTTTTGATTAACACCTAATGTCATTTTAGGGGAAAGGCTAACAACCAATATTAAACATCAGCCCACTGACTTCCAAAGCCTTCTTGACTCCACTTCCTTCAATCCCACTTCCCATAAAGGGTCCATTCTATCATCCAGGTTTCTCAGTTTTTGTCACACCAAGTCTGACAATGTCACTTTACACACTAGTGCTGCTGAGAAGTCTTCCTTTGTCCTTCAGCAGATATCCTGTCCACCCCTGTTGTTAGGGGAATTGTACACCAATGTTGGCAGGGAAATTGACTATGTCGTCCACTTTTCCCCTCATGCCTGCCCCACCACGAAAGATCATTGCTGATCTTCTTTCTTAGTGTCACTTTCCTGCATTACTTCCATATCCTTTGATTTTCGTAACATCTAAACACTTATCAACTTTTATAAATATATAGTGACAGCATCACCAGGACACTTTGGGGCAGTGAATTCCAGGATACACCATCATCTAAATCTAGAAATATTTTCTCATTTCTCTCCTAAATTTCATTTTGAGATGGTGACCCCTGTTCTAGACACTCCAGCCAAAGGATTCATCAACTCTAGATTTGCCCCATCAAAGCTCTTAAGAGTATGCTACAATGAAAAGATTAATTGAGTTTTTAGAAGATATGACCAAGGAGATTGGTGAAGGCATGGTGGTAGACTTTGCATACACAGAGTTTAGAAAGGTCCCGTATGAATAGGTTGGTCTTGTATGGGATCCAGGGAGAGCTGGCCGATTGGATATAGAACTGGTTTGATGGTAGGAGACAGAGGGTGATGGTGAATGGTTGTCACTCAGATTGAGTGGTGTGCTCCAGAGATTGGTATTGGCTCCACTGTTGTTTTCTATCAATATTATGGGTTGGCATGACTAATGAGCTTGTGAATGACACCAAAATTCATGCTACAATAAATATTGGAGAAGGTATTCTCGTATTACAAAAGGATCTCAATCAACTGGGAAAGAGGGCCAGGAATGGCAGATAGAATTTAACTCAGACAAGTGAGAGGTGTTGCAGTTTAGTAGGTTAACCTAGGGCAGATTTACACAGCAATTGGCATGGTAGAACAAAGAGACTTAGTGTTACAGATACATAGGTCCATAAAAGTGGTGTCGCAGGTAGGCAGAGTAATGAAGGAGGCATTTGGCATACTTACTTTCATTGACAAGCGCATTGAGCACAGGAGCAGAGATGTCATGTTACAAATTTATAGGATGTTGGTAAGACTACATTTGGTGTATTGTGTGCAGTTTTGGTCACATAGCCATAGGAAAGGTATTGTCAAACTTAAAAGGCTGAAGATTCATGAGACTAGTGGGAATGAACAAAAAGAGGTGGATAAGTTGGGACTTCTTCCTAGAGTGAAGGCCAAGGAGAGACTGGGGTGGGTGGAAACTATAGAGATTTATAAAGCCAGGAGGAGCACAGATAAGGTAAATATTCATAGGCTTTCCCCCACCCACACAAAATCCCTGCTCTTTTTAAGTGAAGATTAAACAGGCTGTCTGCTGAATCACTCCACATGTAACAAATCACCATTTTTTTTAAATCAATTCACTGAACTCCCTTTATCACACATGCATCCTTCTTTAGGGTGAGGTCTGTTAAACACAATTTTCAAAATGAAGTTACGCCAAAGTTCTATTGAATTGGAACAAAACTCTTTCCATTCTTTTGCTCAAATCCTCTTGCAAAAAAAGGGCAACCTTCCACTTGCATTCCCAGTTGCTTCTTGAACTTGCATAATAAATTTCAAAAATGCATGCGCAAGGACACAGCGAATTATATCAATTCCTCTTCCCACACGTGCTCTCTTCCTTGCTCTCCCCTGCCCCCCGCCCCCTACCCCCCCCCCATCCGGCTATGCATCTTCCTTATCCTCACCTCCTACCCCATCAGTCTTCATACATGATGCTCTGCATTTCTAATATACACTGTGTACTATGTGATGAAATACAGATACTCTCCTTTTCAGCCTTCTATGGAGATTGCTCTTTGCCTCTCTATCAGCCCTGTGCCCTCTGGTTCACTTCCACTTTCCAGGATCCCCATTCTATTTCATCCTTTCCAAGTAAAAGAGACTTATTTTTATTGCTTTAATTTTAGTGGTCTTTACTATTTTTTTTTGTGAAACCCAAAAAGCAGACAGTTGCAATGACTTTACGATACATACTGCGCCTGTCCAGTCTGTAAGGATGACGCTGAATTTCTGGTTATCTGTCACTTAAACTTCCTGTGCATTTCTCACTCTAAACTCTGCTCATAGCCTCTCGCTCTCCAGTGAAACATTAAATAAGAACTTTTCAAGTGACATTACAATTTTTCAGGTGTGACAGTGTGCTCAATTATTTCGGATAAGCATCCTACCCTTCCTAATAACACATCTTTTCCCCTTACTTGTCCAATTACTATCACCTTACAACATTCTATCACTTCTGCCATTGATCCTGCCATAGTGGTGAGACGGTTAGCTTAATAGTTAGAGTTGCGCCAGCAAGCCAGGTTTGAACCTGGCACAGTCTGTAAGGAGTTTGTACAGTCTCCCCGTGTCTGCGTGGGTTTCCTCCGGGTCGTCAAGTTTCCTCTCACCCTTCAAAAAAAACGAATGGGGGTTGTAGGTTAATTAGCTGTAATTGGGTGGCATGGGCTCATGGGCCGGAAAAGCCTGTGACTGTGCTTTAAATTTAAATCTTCCATTTTCTTTCATCCTCCTTCCCTATGCCATAAGACTTGTTTGTTTCTTTCTGACATAACATAGTTGGTCTGAAAGGCAAGTTGGTTTCCGTTCCCAAAGCAAATAAAGTATTTCCAGCGAAATTGTACACAGTGGAAAAACCAGAGGACACCGACAATAAGACAAGAAGGAAAAATGGACTTTTATGCAGCGAGTTACCATGAACTAAGAGATATGAAGTAAAAGAGTAGTGGAAGCATTTGCAATTGTATCAGATTGCAGAGAGGATAAAAGAATATTGGCAGGGCCCTTTGCACAGTGAAATACTGAGATGATGTTTTCCCTCAGAGGAGAGACCAAGACCAGAGGGAAAAGTCTCATAATAAGGAGACCATTGAAAAATGAAATGGAAAAGAACTTTAATTTTCAAAACATTGTAAGTCAATTGGAACTCACTGTACCAAAAAGCTCTACAGCTGGAAAATTTGAACTTGTACTAAGCTGAGATCTTCTTCTTCTTTGGTTTGGCTTCGCGGACGAAGATTTATGGAGGGGGTAAATGTCCACGTCAGCTGCAGGCTCGTTTGTGGCTGACAAGTCTGATGCGGGACAGGCAGACACAGTTGCAGCGGTTGCAGGAGAAAATTGGTTGGTTGGGGTTGGGTGTTGGGTTTTTCCTCCTTTGCCTTTTGTCAGTGAGGTGGGCTCTGCGGTCTTCTTCAAAGGAGGTTGCTGCCCGCCGAACTGTGAGGCGCCAAGATGCACGGTTTGAGGCGATATCAGCCCACTGGCGGTGGTCAATGTGGCAGGCACCAAGAGATTTCTTTAGGCAGTCCTTGTACCTTTTCTTTGGTGCACCTCTGTCACGGTGGCCAGTGGAGAGCTCGCCATATAACACGATCTCGGGAAGGCGATGATCCTCCATTCTGGAGACGTGACCCACCCAGCGCAGCTGGATCTTCAGCAGTGTGGACTCGATGCTGTCGACCTCTGCCATCTCAAGTACTTCGACGTTAGGGATGAAAGCGCTCCAATGAATGTTGAGGATGGAGCGGAGACAACGCTGGTGGAAGCGTTCTAGGAGCCGTAGGTTATGCCGGTAGAGGACCCATGATTCGGAGCCGAACAGGAGTGTGGGTATGACAACGGCTCTGTATACGCTAATCTTTGTGAGGTTTTTCAGTTGGTTGTTTTTCCAGACTCTTTTGTGTCATCTTCCAAAGGCGCTATTTGCCTTGGCGAGTCTGTTGTCTATCTCGTTGTCGATCCTTGCATCTGATGAAATGGTGCAGCCGAGATAGGTAAACTGGTTGACCATTTTGAGTTTTGTGTGCCCGATGGAGATGTGGGGGGGCTGGTAGATGTGGGGGGGGTTGATGGAGGACCTCCGTTTTCTTTAGGCTGACTTCCAGGCCAAACATTTTGGCAGTTTCCGCAAAACAGGACGTCAAGCGCTGAAGAGCTGGCTCTGAATGGGCAACTAAAGCGGCATCGTCTGCAAAGAGTAGTTCACGGACAAGTTTCTCTTGTGTCTTGGTGTGAGCTTGCAGGCGCCTCAGATTGAAGAGACTGCCATCCGTGCGGTACCGGATGTAAACAGCATCTTCATTGTTGAGGGCTTTCATGGCTGAGATAAAGGTACTGTAAAACCCTTGGGTGTCCAATACCAATGGGGATTGTTTGATGCCGTATAAGTGCATATTCCAGTTGCTTGAGACTTACTGCCTAACTAATACGTTTGCATTAAGAATAAACAATTTGAAAGACAATACTGTACTTACACTGAACAATATTCAATTGCATGAATATATAAACCTTAAAGCATTTTACTTTATTTTCAGTCACATTCTTTGAAAGCATTTAATTGTCGCAACACCTGCGGGTTCCTCCCCTCCGTGGAGCCACCCAAAAGATGAACAAAAACATTATAGATCATTAATCCCCTCTCATCCAAGTTTACAGATAAAGCCTTTAACTGGGGCGACTCTTACAAGCAGGGATAAGGAGACACTTTAATTAAATCACCCCAACAGCGAGCGGCATCAACCAGCTCTTCATCCTGCGCAATGCCATTGCTTTTTCCACACAACTTGATTTAAACATCCGCTATGAGCAAAGCACAACCAAGGCACTCACTGGCTGAATATTTGCTCCCATCTTCATCAAAAGTTTATGTGTTACTTCAGGGAACATTTACTTTTACAATTTTAAACTTACTTAATTTTTACTTTATTTTATTTTATTCTTATATATTTTACTTTTTGAAATATATTTTCCTTGATTTTTTTTTGTCGGTTGCTCGAGGCTGCTAGTTGCTTGAATTCCAGATACCAGGGGTTTTACTGAATTATTAATCGAAGAGTACTTGGGACAGGCAGGAAAGTATTCTTAAGGAACGTTGGATCAGCCATGTTTTTCTTGAGTGATGTAGCAGACACAAGGAATCAAACAACCTACCCTGTTCTTCTTTCTTATTCCTGCAGAGCAAAGGAAGCCATTCAAATCAATAAATTTATATGTGAGCTGAAAAAAAATGTTTTGATCTGGATTCCAGCAACTGAAGTCCATTGTGTCTCTTCAAAAGTATGAAAATTAACTTCATCATCAAAAAAAATTCCCAGGTTGTCAATTGCATAAGTTATTTTTTTTTAATTTAGACATGCAGCACAGTAACAGGCCATTTTGACCCACAAGTCCATGCCACCCCCAGTACGTTTTTGAATGGTGAGAGGAAACCGGAGCCCCTGGAGAAAACGCACACAAACATACAAACTCCTTTCAGACAGCGCACGATTCAAACCCTGGCCCGCATCCTATCACTGGCGCTGTAACGGTGTGGCACTAACTGTGCCACCCGTCAAGTTCCATCTATGTCCACAACCTCATTTATCATCACCGAAGCAACTGACTGTGCTTTGGTTAAGGCCGTTGCCTGGTATATGCTCATTTTAATTTATGTCAAGTCAGGGGAGCTTTAAAATTGCATACTCGTGCTTGTTGAAAACTGGCGTGAAAATATTTACTCACATTTGAATTAAGCTTAGGCAGGTTGAGAAAGCGCACAGTTAAAGCTCAAATAACTACGTACGTACAGAATCAGAATTTGTCATGAAAGTATCACAAAATTTGTTGTTTTGCGACAGCATTACATTGCTATAAATTACATTTTTAAAAATAAACCAATTCATGTATAAGGTAGTTTCTGGGCTTCATTGCCATGAAATTTGATGGCAGAAGCTTCTTATGCACTGTTGAGTGTTCAGGACCAATCCCAATTCCACATATCAAACTACAGAATTTTAATTCACCATTCCATTTTGATTTCATTCAGATATATCACTAAGTAGTATGCAGACCCAGCCTGACTACCAGATTAAAATTAAATTGGCCCTCTGGCACTTTAAAGGAATTGTACAGGAAAAAAATATAAAATGTTGTACCAAAGTCATTAATGGTCTTTCTAAAATGATGCAACATTAGGGGTGATAAAAAATATTACTGCATTACCACTCAAATGATTGCAACACAGATTCCTTTCAAAGGATATGCTTACTATCAAATTAATAATCCATTAGAGGAACTTCATGAAATACCATAGTAGGATAAATGGCTGCAATGATATTGCTGTGTATATAAAATCAGTGTACAGGCTGAATTTTTATTGCTTCATCATTTTTACTTGCCACTTTTGGTTTATAAGAAAAGAGCTTTGCAGAATTTGTAAACATAAGTGATCCTTCGGTCTTAACTTCCAGATAACATTTTGTTCATGTTCTACACTTCTGCCCTTGAAAGCTCCTCAAACTAAAGTGGTTTCAAATATCTCCCTTTAGTACTTCCTGACAAGCTCTTCCGATTGAAATCAATAAGCACATGAGTAGCTTAAATAATCTATTTTCTAATTGCTGACCAAGATTGAAAACTCATGTCTAATATGTTCTACCTGCAGTTGCTGTAGAGAAGTGTTAATTAAATGAGAGAGACATTTGAATATCCCTTTAATTGTAACGTTATTTTAAACCTAAAAATACACAAAGTCATAAATGTAATCTTATTTCACTTGATATTAATCAGTGTGCACTATTTTAGAGCAAAGTAGCTTGATGGCTGTGTAGGACAAGCAACAGAGAAGTCTGGACTGATGATCTAGACAGAGAAACAGAGGTAGCGGCAAAAATTTAAATACAATTAGTTAAACAAAAATGTAATGACAGCAAAAACTACCAGTTTGGCATTGCTAGCAGGACAGATTTAGTGAATGAATATCCTATGTGAAAGTAAACTGCTGTCTTAATTTGACCTGACCTTTTCTACATTCCAAAACCTCAACCGTGTCACAAACACATAATTAATGGCCTGGCAAGGCACTCAGTTCAAGGCCGATAAGGGATGGACACAACTGCAAATGATGGAAAAACAGAAATAAAGTTGTGGGTTTGATGCACATTATTTGGTTATTTTCAAGGGTCTGAGGTGTGACAAAATCATTTTGCATTTACCATTAAGTTATACAGGCCTAAATTATTTGCTCATTCAGTTTTGGGTCAATTCAGAGATAATTTTTCAATTTTTGTTCATGTTTAGCACAGTCAGGTATTTTAGGAAAAGTTAGCGCAATGCTGTTACTGTACCAGCAATTGGGACCGGGGTTCAAATCCCGCACTGTCAGTAAGGAGTTTGAATGTTCTCGTCGTGTTTGAATGAGTTATCCCCGGGGACTCTGGTTTCTTACCACCATTCAAAACGTACTGGGGGTTGTAGGTCATTTGGGTGCAAAGAAGCAGCACAGAGCTATGGGCTGAAAGGGCCAGTTGCCATGTTACATTTCTAAATAAAAATATGTATTTAAGAGATATGGCAACATTCAATTTCCATGGTCGCCACCAAATCAAAATCAGAAAACAATAACAAATGCAGACTAGTTACAGGCTTTACTTATTTTAAAATGTCTTCATTTTCTTTCGTATAATTGTAAATACTCTACCATTCAGTTTCTTGCCTCACTTCAAACTAAACAGAACATCCAACAGACAAATGGAATTTGCCAGTTGCCATATGCAGCATTCTTAAAACAAAATTAATAGAAATGTAAATTCTTTGGCCACAGACATAAAGGTGAGAAAAACAATCCAGGTTGGCTTTCTTTTTACTGTTTAGTTGAGCAAAATTGAATAATTCGATTCCTAATGTGCTCACCAAAATTTTGTTTACAGATGCATTGGAGAAGAATAGTAGAACAATTATTACCCTTTTTTTCTGTTTAGTAATTCAACACAAACACATTTTCTCCATTGGATCTGCTTCCTTTGCAGATCATCTGAGATATCCTCCTCTTTCAAAAAACATAGCTTCCCCCTGCCACCATTTGCTCGGCCCTCACATCACGTCCGTTTCCCACGCATCTGCCCTGGCCCTCTCCACCTTTTAATTCAGTGAGGATGGGGTTTCCCCTTGTCCTCGCCTGCTGCTCACTGCCCTCCGCATCCAACATACTATCCTCCCCAACACTTCACTTGTGCATCTGTGGGGGTCATCCACCGCATCTGGTGCTCCCATTGTGGCCTTCTCTATATTGGTGAGACTGGACACAGACCGGCGGATCATTTTGCTCTGTCTGCTGTAATAGAGGGTATCTCCCAGTGGCTAGCCGTTTAAATTCCATACGCCACTCCCGTGCCAGAAAGCCTGTCCATGGCCTCATGCTCTGCCAAGCTTGGCCGCTGGCAAATTAGAGGAGCAGCATGTAATGTTCTGTCTGAGCACTCTTCAAACAGATGGCGTAATCGTCGACTTCCCCCTTGTCTCCCTCTCTTCCCCATCCATCTGTCTCCTTTCCTCCAGCTCTTTACTCCCTTCCCTCTCCATTCAGAGAGCAATTTCCTTCCCCTATCACTTCTCAGCTTTTTTGCTCTTGTACCCATATACACCAATGACCTCTTGTCTGTGCTTCTACCCTGTCCTTCCCCCCCCCCCCCCCACCACCATTTTATTCAGGAGCCTGCCTGCTTTATGAAGGCTCAGGCCCAAAACATTGGTTATGTATCTTTATCTTTGCTATCTAAAGAAAGCTGCATGAATTGCTGAATTTCTCCAGCATTTTTTGTGTAAACTATATACATATTTACAGTGTTAAATGCAACACTACACTTAATACATTAACAGGTTGCTCTGTTCAAGATTGCTCAATTGCAACTCAAGAAGACTTTGACTGACACTTGCTATAGTGTCCTTAGGCTTGTTTGAGTTGCTGTTCACTGAGGCATGTAACCAGGAGAGACCGTGACCAAACAAATACAGTTCATTAAAGGTTATCCACACACAGTTAACAGCCGTGACTGATACAGCAATGCACCAGGCAGTTTTTAAAGGTACAATAATGCTCATAGTTACTACATTTGCTGATGGACTTCCGCTTCTGAGGACATTCGAGATTGCAATGTTTTGGATAGAAGACAACAGGTGATATGAAGCTCTCATGAAAAGATGCAAAATTAATGCCTTTCCTAAATGTCAGGCGTATTTTCATCAATAAATCAAAACAAAAGGCGAAAAAGTGTATGGGAAAGGTGGAAGGGGAACTTAGTATTCTTCTTACTCAAAGCATTGCCCATGAGATTCCATAAGATTACTTACATTGAATGTTTGCACAGTCCCTGAAGTCTGCTAAATGCACCTCAGTGCTGCTTGGTACTCAAAACAAGGTCTGTCCAAGAAGTGATCAGCAAGTGGGAGAAGCCAGTCGCTGATGACAATAATGAACGCAACTCTGTAATGCTACATTACCGTGAGAAGTTCTTGCTTTCCTACATTATACTTGTGCGTGCATGTTAGAGTTAACTTGCTGGACTGCTCACAAAATCAACCTTTCTCACTGGACCAGATAAGATGTGACAATAAACTGGAACTTGATGAATGTTCCTCAATGCAGCAAAACTTCTTAGTTCTGAGCAGATTCAAGACTACAATGTCATTAATTGAAGAACAAATAATACAACACTCTCCAATGTGAAATTAACCTGACCTAAGACTAACTCTTTTAAGTCCACTCTCATCTATTCAAAGCATCCATGTGAGAAGCTAGCTCAAGAATGCCGCTGACCTCCTAGAGCACTCCATCATCGAGATCACAATCCCCTTCCTACTGCCATCTTCAGACGCCTGAAGTCCAGCACCTCCAGGTTCAAGAATAGTTTTTATCCAATAGATATTAGGCTCTTGAACTTTCCTGTATTACTCAGATCTAAAAGATCTTGACTGCTTGACTGAAACTTAAGGGTGGGAGGATACTGGAGCACGTGGAGGACACAAGGAGAATGCACAAACGTCTTACAAACAACCCCAACTAGTTATTGCACTAACCGCAACAATAAATACCGTATCTTTAGATACCATAGTTACCAGGTCTTTTTCTCTCTTGCCTTTGTGGTAATTTAATGTTTTCCTTTTAGTGTTGGTGTACCTTGTGTACCTGTTTGGCTGCAGCACTTTAATGTATCTGTATATTGTACTTATGCATACCAGAGTAAACTCACATTGAACACTGCACATTGAATGCAATATTCTTCTGCAATTTACTTGTCTAACCCCATAATTTCAGTTGTGAAGGAGGACAACGACGGAGTGGAAATTAAAGTTAGAAACTCTGGTGGGTGTGCCGCACTGCTACCCACCATTGCCCTTTTAATTTAAGGGAATTGCTGTAATTCCCAACGCCATTTTGGATTCATTTTTCTTATTTATGGAATCCTTGTTTCCGATCATGCAATGGCCATCTCCAACAATAGTGAGTCTAATCATTTACCACTAGGTCCTTTCAAGCAAGGAAAATGCCCAACTATAAATGCGGAGGTTCTCCACCCTTATGCCTAGAGATTTATCTTTCTGAATGCGCCATGGCTGGTTCTGAGGCGCCAAATCCAACCCTTCTCAGGGAAGGACAATCAGCGAAGTGCGGTGCTCTGCTGCCCCACATGAATGTACGGCCACTGTAAGCAGTTGGTTAGGGGCGGACTGATGATGCCGTTGGCCTGCAACCACTCCCCCCCATTCACTCCTCTCCGTTCATGATTCCCTCAAGGCAGGGGTAGTTGGTGGGAGACGTCAGGGCAGTGGGGGTCAGTGGGAGCTGTCAGGGGGCAGCCGGTGCGGGCTGTGACAGCCTCACCGGGCTGCTTCGGCCCTCGGAGTTGCTCTCTACGGCTCAAAATACAGCAGAGCGATGGCTGTCTTCCCTATCCATAATTCCCCATGCAGCTGAAATTGTTCTGGGAAACAGAGCAGTTCTAGCTGCATGGGGGATTATGGGTAGGGAAGACGGCCATTGCTCTGCCACGTATTTATGATGGGTGACACTATGGCACCAGTCGTCCTGCCTCCAATGGATCAGGAGGGCTCTACAAACATGAATGTGGCACTGGAGCAGCCTTTTTGGGCTTCTCTATGAAAAATAAGTTTTACATTTTCCCTCCGCGCTTGTAGCCGGCCTCCAGGTGGAGGTCTGGCATGAAATGACCTCCTGACATTCAATGGCATCACTGAATCTCCCCTGTCATTAACATCATATAAACTCACATAAATGGCAAGATTACAAGAATTGATCAATTGCTGGGTATTGTATGTTGAGTGACATGACACCTCAATGCCTTTCCATCACATAAGAGGTATAGATCAGGAGCATGATAAAGTCTCATCTATTTGCCATGGATGAATGTAGCTCCAATGATTGTTACTGCATCCACTACCCTAAATATTTATTCCCTCTACTAACAGTGTATGGGAACATCAATGCCTTCAGATTCCCTTACAAATGACACAACATTCTAACTTGAAAAACATTGCTCTTTCATCAAGACCACGAGGTCTAAATCCTGGAACTCACTATTCCAAAGCATTGCAAGTATACTTTCTCCAGAAGTTCAAGAGAGGAGCTCAGCACCATCTTCTCAAATTAGTGATGGGCAATTCACGATGACTTTTTCCCAGCAATGCCAACAACCCAAAGAACATGAATGAAAAGGATTGAAACCTTGGAAAAGCGCATTAAAGCGCAAAGCACCTTGGTCTGTATTTGGATAATTCGGAAGTGTGACATTTAAAAAGATGGTGGGGTGGAACAGGGGATCAAAAATTAGTTGACAAAACAACTGATTCACTTCAAAGTGAAATTGTTATAGGGATGTGGAGGAGTAAAACTAATGATGCGATCTTTGTTGAGCATGGTATTTATATAACTAGGGCACGAGTTAATTTTGTGGAGCTGGCATAGGAGTGGTGGGTCACCTGGCATTTTATCCTGGATTGAAGATGTTAATCTCATTATTATTCAAAGGAACAACAAACAGTTCCTTGTTGGAAAGTTTTAATTTTTTTTAAAAACAATTTTGTCGCTAATGTTCTTTGCTTTTTTTTCCACTCCTATACTGCCAAAAAGCATGTTTACGATTGCTGGAGTTCACCCATATGTTTGCAAATGCATCAAATGGACCAGACTCGAGAGCTTCTCACAGACTGCTCTTTTTTCATGGCCCAACAAACCCATCCCAAACTTGGAAGCCCCCCTTGCAACTTGATAATTAAAACTGGTTGAGCCTATCAAAGGAGACATCAATTCCTGGACAATTCTGTGGGACAATGCCTTCATTTGTATTAACTGCAATTAGAGAATGGGAATACAGGTGGGATATTAGTCACTCCATGTTAAGACTTCCTTTTCATTAAGATAGGAGAGTGGTTAGAATTTTCGGCATCACCTGTATATTTTCACTCCTGAAGTGGTAATTCTTTGATATTAATTATTAGAAGGCTGACAATGCTGTTTTTAAAACTTGCAATACAGTATTAGGTTTAGAGATTCCACTTTTGTACTAAGACTAAGTTCAAGCTTTGCTCGAAGCCTATAATCTAGTATATCATGTACCTTGGCGTGCTGGAAGATCTTTGCAGGTCAGGCAGTGACCGTGGGTAGAAACGGTCAGACAAAATTTGGGGCCAGGGCTCTTTACTCGGACTAGTATCAGGGGTTGATATCAAGAATATGAAGGGGTGGGGTGAGAAGCTGAGAAGGGGCCAAGAGGTGATAGGGTATTGGACAAAAGAGGCAGAGAGACAGGTAGCGAGAGAAATCACTGGGTGAGTAAGACAGGAACAGTGGAACCAGATAAAGTGGGAATTACCTAAAATCAGGAAAAAAAATGTTCACATTATTAGGATTACGGCAGTCCAGGAGGAATATGATGTTACGTTCCTCACGTTTACAGTTGGCCTCACCCTGGCAATGGAGGAGGTGGAGGACAGACATGTCCATGTGGGAATACTCTGAGGAACTGAAATGAGACATCTGGAGATGCTAGAGAACTGGGGGACCAAATGCACAAAGAAAAGTGCTGGGGAAATTTACTGCAGATGGAAAGCAAAATGTCATCAACATTTTGGTCTGGAACCCCTCATCAGGAAGGATGAAGGGCCCAGGCCCCTAAACCCCAACACCCTAGTGCTTTACATGGATGTTGCATGACATGCAGAATTCTAGTAGCACTTTTGAAATGGTTGAGTTCTGTTAATCTAGTAAAGGAGACGGATTCTAAATCTGATCCTTTCAGGTCCAGCCCAGATTCCTGTAACCACAAAAACTGTTCACATTGTGGTTAGGGAACCTACTATGTGAAGATGGTATAGATTTAGCTCTGTTGTGTCTATGATAAAATAGCTTGGTTCAGTTTTTGGTGAGGATAGGGAGATTTTGGGTTCAAAAACCTATGCAGTAAGGGGAGATCAATTGGTGACTTTGTTTATTTGAAGATTGGAGGAAGTGCAGTAAAAAAAAGACATTTGGACTTGGGTGAGATTATTCTTTCACCTGACAATCAGGGTTATAGAACTTGAGTGTTTAGGAAGAAAGGTTTTGGAAGTTTGGATGTGTTGGACAGGAAGAGAGCGGCAAGCTGGCCACTAACTTTTGGAGTTGAGATAAGCTGAGATCTGAGTTCGAGGAACGGGATTGGGGCGATTGGGTATGCCACCTTCGGAAATGTTTAGAAAACTTGGAGAAGGTGATTGGAATACGTGGCTCGGTCAGGACCCAGCAGAAAACTCCGCTTGACCGCTGTCTGCAACCCTCTCTCTCTTTCCGGGAATGGCTATTAATTTCCAATTGTCGCATCAATTATTTAGCACCAGCTTTAACAACACCAGTCGTCTCCGGAAGCCTTGCAAATGTGGCTGAACTCCGACCCAGCCAGACTTAGCAGTTGCAAAGAGGTGCGTCTTCTTCCCTAGTTGTCACGTCGTCCTATCAGCTCTGTCAGGTTGAAGAGGCAACGATGGTCTGTCCTTCCCCCTCCTCCTCCCCGGAGACTGATGCCATTAGCCTGCCTCTCCCTGCTTGAGGCGCTGCATTCCCCCCCCCCCCCCCGGTGATCAGTCAATAATTGTCCTTAAATTGAAAGTGACTTTGTCTGACGCCCCCGCTCTTCTCACTAAAATCATCCCTGGGCTCCCGCTGAGACTTGGCCCGAGTTACAGACTCCCCAGCAACCCGATGATGGGACCACTGCCCCCCACCCCCCCTGTTATCAGTCCAAAGACATGGCTTCAGTTAAATTGAACCAAATGAGGATTTATCAGAAAGATCTCGCCTGACTTGCTCCGAACTGACTGCATATCCCATTCAGCGTCTCCATAGAATGGAAGTTTCAGGTGTCGGCCACACGCCCCTCCAATAACGCCCATTATGGACACAAGGGTCTGGGTAGTAAGAATAATAATAAACTGTTAATGGCATCGGACGGCCGACGAGTTTTGTGGGGCTCACGAATAAACTTGGCCAGAATCTCTGCCACCTCGACAACTGTTCCCCCCTGACAGATGGGGTCGGGGGTGGGGAACACTCAATGTGCCACCGCGGGGAGGGGACGCTCGTTCCTCCGCACACTTCCCGCACCAGCCAGCTTTGGTGCCCACTGACCCACCGTCCGAGCCACGCGATTGTCCTGTCGCGTCTCCGTCCGGGTCGAGGCACGGCGGAGCTCCGAGCCCAGGCATCTCGGCCACGACCGTCGTTCCCCTAAGACCCAGCTCTAAGGCATTCGCCATCGCTTCCCAAGCGGCTTTATTCGCCCGGTGGATGGACGTGGCTGGTCGCCGAGGAAGCTGGCCGGGGGGGGGGGGGGGGGAGCTCACCTTTCAGACTTGGCGTATCTCCTGAAGGATGGGCGTGTGAGGTCCTGAAAGGAGAGGCAGCTTTGCGGCTCGGCTGATATGCCCTGCGCCCTCCTCGTCCGGGGTGCCATCTGGGTGCTGGGCAGCACCGACTGGCATTTGTGCAACTTTCTTCTCAGCTCCTGGATCTCGGTGTCCTTCTCCGCCAGGCGCGACTCCAGCTCCCAAATCCGATCGTCCTTGAGGCTCAGAACCGCGGCGAAATCCTTCTTCAGGTCACTCATTTCTCCCCGTTCTCTGCGGATGGGGATCAATGGCCGGGCACTGCAGAGATTGATATCTATTTTTTTAAAACAAGCTTCAAAACAATTTGTTTTAAACAAACCCGGCCTCAACCTTTCTGAGAAGTTCTGTGTTCTT
This sequence comes from Narcine bancroftii, assembly GCF_036971445.1. Taxonomy (NCBI): domain Eukaryota; kingdom Metazoa; phylum Chordata; class Chondrichthyes; order Torpediniformes; family Narcinidae; genus Narcine; species Narcine bancroftii. The sequence continues at coordinate 36,201,818 of NC_091478.1, read as the reverse complement.
TGTTGCAGAAGTGATTGCCCCCCCCCCCCCACCCCCCAATGCACTTATGTCCGGGAGGAGCTTTCGTCGGCACCGCTGTGCATGCACTGTGTATCGGTGCTGAGTGCTCGCCCGGAGCTTCTCTTGGGAGCCGGAGATTATGTTTCTTTCAGAAACCAATTAGAGCGCTGTTCGGGCTCCCCCGAGACTCTGAAGCACTCAACACTGTTGTCAGTCATTCATTCGCTAGAGGCCAGAATCATTCTATCGGACTTTTGTATTTAGTCACACCAGTCAGTGAGAGACGTCTCATGTGATGGGCACAAAGTTGTTCCATCCAAGGTGCTTTGGCAGGCAGGAGACACACCCTCTCTCCCCTACCCTGGCCGACGGACAGGCAGCAGCTCCTCGTACCCCACGAAGCCAACGCAGAGACTGAAGTTCAGTCAAACAATGAGCAGTGCCCGGAATGTTGCTCTCTTTCCCTGTCCCTCCGTCTCCTTTCTTCCAGCTCCCCGCCCTAAACTTTGCCCTATCACAAACTCCGTTTTCTTTTCTCTTCTACCCTCCCACCTGTGTCTACCTCCGACGTCTTGCCCCTGTCCCATCCCCACCTCCTCCCAGCCCCCTATCCAGGCTCCTGCATGCTTTCTGCTCACATGGTGGATGCAATGACCGGCTGAGTTTCCCAGACACGTCTGTGGATTGCACTCAACCCCAGCATCTCCAGGAATATTCTACCCTGGTCGAAGCAAAGAGGGGGCGGTCGACCCCGGAGTCTGCCAGCTTTCCATCTGAAAGTAATGACTGGTCTCTCATTCGATCCTCAAACGGGACGTTTTGAAAACCCCGATCAGGTCCCATTTATGCAAGGTTTAGCCAGGAAGAATCCCTTTAATTAAAGCGGTCATCTTCCGATCTGAACACGATCCACGCAAATAATTATGAACTTTGCAAGGGGCTTTAGTGCGTTTTATTTTTATTACTGCCATCTTTCAGGTTACAGTGCTCTCACAAGACCCAGGTCACTCGGTTCCGGGAGATATCTGGTCGGACACTTGCTACTGCCCCTGGCGAGATGACAAACGTGCACCAAGGCACAAAATCCAAATGCCCTGGTCTCAGCCACTGACTGGGTGAAAACCGGTTTCACGGAACATCCCAGGCTCGGATTCGTGTGCCCTCCGCCGAAACCCCGTCGTAAAATCAAGCCCTAGGCGGACTACACGTTTCGTCGAGCAGTTTATAAGATTTCTACTCCCAAAATTCCTTGGAGGAGTCCTTGTACTATGGCTATGTTGTCTATTCCCATATTCCTCATTAAGAAGAGACTGTTGGGTGTATTTTATAAAAGTGCCAGATTTAAAATATGACTTGATTAAGAAAAAAAAATGAACATAGGAAGATTTGGGGGAAAAAGTTGCAATTCTGCATTTACAGATAAGTCAGCGTGAAATGCTCGCGTGGTGCACAAATCTTTGAACGATGCCTGGACCATCCCAGACCCAAGATGACTGTTCACGTGGTCCAGCGCCATCGCGTGGGATATTGCCGCTAGAGCCAAATGCTCCCCGTCCGAAATTCACCGGGAGAATGGTCTCTGCAGAGCTTTCCTGAAAACCATAAATCAGTCTTCCGAGCAAAATATGTAATAGGACAAACAAAAGTGAGCGTTTTCCTTGAACTGGGACACGTATAAAATTCTGGCTTGCTCTGCACAAGATTGGAAGAAGATAGTAAATGGAGCTCAGAACATCAGGCAGACTTCCCTCTCCTCCAAGGACTCCATCCACCTCCTGCTGCCTGGAAAAGGCAGCCATCACACCCTGGCTACCCAACAGAGAGAAAGTGTGAAATCGAGCTCAGAATGTTTCTTCCCTGGAGCCATCGGGCTCCTGGACGAACCCCAAAATGGGATTCTCTCGCTGCCTTGGTTTGTATTAACTGATCTTTTGTTTCATTCGAAGTGCACTCTTTAATTGTGCTTTTGTGTGTGCTATATGGTTTGATGGGGTCGAGTCAAGTCCCCTTTATTTATTGTTCATACCATACTCACAAGACCAAGATGAGATAGCATTTCTCCAGGACCATAGACCATAAGTTAAAATGGAAGTTAAATGTGTTAAAATGTATACAGTATCCACATATGTTCTGGGAATTCAGGAGCCTGATGGCTTGGGGAAAAAGCTGTTCCCCAATCTGAACTGATGGCAGAAGGGTGAACAGTTTACGTGAGGGGTGTGTGGAGACCTTTACAATGTTTATTGCCTTTCACCTGCATCGAGTGTAGATGTCCTTCATGGTAGGAAGAGAGCCCCCAATGATCTTTTCCGCTGACTTCACTATCTTCTGCAGGTCTTGTGGTCCAAGGTGGTGCATCTTCCAAAGCAGGTGGTGATGCCATTGCACAGGATGCTCTCAATACATCCACTATAAAATGTAGTGAGGATGGAGGGTGGAAGTTGAACTTTCCTCAGCCTTCACAGGAAGTACAGGTGCTGCTGGGCTTTCTTGGCTATGCATCTGGTGTTAAGGGACCAGGTGAGGTTGTCCACCAAGTGCACTCCAAGAAATTTGATACTCTTGATGACCTCAATGGTCGAGCCATCAATGATCAGTGGAGCATGGGCCCCCTGAAGTCTATTCCCATATTCCTCATTATGAAGAGACTAATTAGGATGGTGTCTAGGGAGGGGGAGCACATCTGGTGGGGGGGGGGGGTGGCTGCCATGCCCTTTTTGGGCAGCTTGTCCACCTTTGGTCCCCACTTGGTGCTCAGCTCTCATCTGTGGTTCCACGTAGCTGTAGCACGCGCAGCGGCCACACCCCGGTAAACTATCTCGGGAGATGGGCTAAACCAGGTGAGGGTAGCTGACGGGTCTACGACCCTCAGTGAGGTCTGTCCCAGTGTCTGAAGTCTGGCCCTGAAAGATTGAGCAGGAGATTGATTAATGGTCCAACAGTCAAGAAGGCAGGCCCAGCACGACAAGACACTTAGACGTCCTGGTCATCCAATGCAGCAAGTGAGGACTCAGCTTTAATTTGTGCCACTGGATCAAGGTCTCTTGCCGAGAGAGAGACCTTGTTCCACTTAAAACTCCATCATGCACAGGTTTTGCTATTATGAATTAAAGGACAACAATAATATGGCTTTATAAGTGCAAGAGTTGATCTGTTAAATTTCTCTCTAAAGTGATTGAGATGCTCACATTAAAATACGGGAAAATTACACAACCAAATACTAGAGGTTGATGGAATAATGATTTAAAGTTGTGCCTTTACATTGGAAAGGACAAACAGTTTGTCTCAGGTGATAATTTTATTCCAAACTTGTTGCTTGTTGTGGTAAAATGTCTCAATGAACAAATGCATCTTTCTTCCAATTAGTTTTCATGTTTCTCCATTGTAGCAAAAGTCAGCTCAGACACAATAAATTACTCAGCTCCTTTTTGAAAACTTCCACTCACGTTGCTACTTATCCAAACAAATCACAAGCTCCCAGTATACCAAACTAATGATTTAATTTATTTGTGAGCAGAAAGCTTTACTTCGAATGCTGGAGAGCGATGGTCATATTGTGTTGGAGGTCTGTTCAGAGTTTGCATTTCATTAATTCAGGGATTGGGGATGTCACAGCATCACTGACAACAGCATTGTATTTCTGTGGGAACATCGTAGACACAAAATTATTGTCATTTATGCATGGTATTTCCAAGAACGCCTGTGGACTCTTCTGAGACCAGCAGTGGAGTGTAATTGCAGCTGTGCCCTACTAGTTCATCTGAATAACTGACAGGAACTGTGTCTAAATTAATTTAAAGAGCTCTGTTTATTTTTTTTACATTAAAACACTTCTAATGTTTTTACTAGACTAAATATTTGATTTTCTAATGTTTTTGGATATTTCTCAATTTTGGAGACCTGCAGAAATATTTCTTGGTTTAGACAGTTTGGCAGCTGTGTCAGCCATTGGCTTAGTCAGCTGTTGTAAAGTTTTCAGTGCTTTTGTGGGTGAATCTTGTTCTCCCACCTCTAGTCTTTTTCTCCCCATCACAGTTTCCAAAGGTGAACCCCCATTACAACAGTCATTCACCAATGAGGATCAAATTTGTTTACAAAAGCAAATTAGTCTTCTGGCAATTAAACAAATACTTTGCATCTTGTCAGTGCCAGCTACAATAAATTATTTAAACTAATTTATATGATTATGAGAAAAGGAATAAACATAGTCATAGAGAAATATGGCACAGAGTCAGACCTTTGACCCATCAAGTCTATGCCAACCATCAACCACCTGCTTAAAGTAATCCAAATTTATTCCCATTATTTTATTGCCCACTCATTTTCATCAATTTTTTCCAAGTTCTACTGCTCACTTGCAGACTAGGGGCAATTTACATTGGCCAATTAACCTACCAGCCTGCACATTCTTGGGAGAAAGCTCCAGCCATCACAGAGAGAATTGTGTCATCTCCACAGTAAGGGAGATAGAGAATCAAAAGATTCACTGAGGGTCCATTGATTCGCCTCCAGTGCTTCCGCATCCTCTACAGCCGCACAGACCCCTGTCCTATCCATTGTCAACCCGAGCTCCAGATCCAGACCTCCAACGTGATCAGGAAGCCTTCAGCGCACGAGGCCCTTCAGGAACTTTTCTTGCCCTCGGCGTCCTCTCGAATCCTGGTTCTGATAGCTGGTTCCCATGAGCCAGTCTCCAGCAGCCCACAGCCTGTGTGGGCCCTTTATCTGCAAGTTGTCCACAGTTCAGTGTCTGTGGGGTGGGGTGGGGGGGGGGCGGACCTCAGCCATTGATCCCCTTGCAGGTCCCCTGCCATGGTCATCATCCTGTCATGATAACTTATGGCCATTTTACATCAGGGTCTATTCCACTGAGATTAACAGATGGTTTGAGCACAGCTTGACATTGGCAAATTGTGTGCAGGAATTGCCCATTTGCTAAAAGAGGAAATTCCAAGATAACAATTTGGTTTTGCTGCAGAAATATGCGGAGGCCAAATCCGGGGGAATCAGAGTAACTGGACCATCAGGTGACTGTACAAATGAACCTATCTATCACTTGGGGGCTACATCAACAACATGTAAAAAGCATTAGAATCTGAGAAATCTTTTGTCCCATTAGCTGATATTTTTGCTTGTTTTTTCTATTTTCACTCATCCCTCTACTGTTTTTAATCAAGTAGGAAGCAATTGATGACAAGACTCCCAGAATTATCCAATGTTCACATCACTAGAGAGGCTTTGCTAAATATATCCCAAATCTGCTCTCAAAGTAACATTTGCCTTTGGTCAGATTCAGCTACAGCTATAGTTCAATCTCTCCTACATCACATATTCACCATGCGTGGGTTCCTGCTACAGACCCATCTCATCAATACGAAACAAGCCTTATAGTCCACAATGTCCACCCCAAGCATCAAACTTCCAATCGGACTCCAATATCCCTTTTTCATTTTCATCAGATTCCAATCGACTTCACCCAGATTCACCCACACATGAAGGGGAATTTACGGAGAGCAGCTTAACTGCTGACCAACATGTAGGAGCACCTGGATGATCACGTGACCTGCACAGACAGGATTAATCCCAGATCACTGGGTTCATTGTGTGAGCCAACACATCTCCAGATTGTGCCAGGTAAGAATCCTGCTGTGGACCTCTCTCCATGGCACACACCTCTCGTAAGTTTGTTCTCATCCTAGCTTTGGAATAGAGCCTAAAAGAAATTCCCACAAAATTCTGCTGAGCTCTATCAATCAATCCAATGTTTACTTCTTCAGCATCACTCCCCCTCCAACTCCCACCCATCAATACTTCACCAGTTATAAACATGTGAACCATGTTGTATGTGCCACCTCCTTTATAATAGATTCTGGCACTTTCCCCACTAATGATGTTAGATAAATTGATCTGAAGTTCCCTGTCTTCTTTTTTGCAGCCGTAAAATGCAACACATTTCCTACTTTCCAAATTCTTCTTCTTCGACATGAAGAAGAAACTGGTGGAACTCAACAGGTCAGGCACCATCCATGGATAAATATGGTTAGTCAACATTTAGGGTCTGTACCCCATATCGAGGCCTTTAATTGGGTCTATACTAACCATTTCTACACATGGATGCTGCCTGACCTGCTGAGTTCCTCCAGCAATTCTTAGTTTGCTCAAGATTCAGGCATTCATAGTCTTCGTTTGTCTCTTAAGTGAAATGATGTTTGTTTGAAATAGAAGCATGTTTCATTATCCAACTTCAATCAATTTTATTTAATCCCAGAACATGAGAACAAAATGGTGAAGACATTTTTGGATTTGAGACTTACAACATGAGTGGAGATTGGATATGCAGAATTTGGTAATTAGCTATGAGTGGATATGTTGATGACTTTTATATGGTCCAATCTCTCTCCTGTCCCACAATCTCCCCAAGAGAGACACATACACTGGTGACACAGGAGACTGCAGATGATGGAATCTGGAGCTGGAGAGACTCAATAAGGACAGATAGCATCTGTGGAGGAAAGGCGTTAAGTCTGATGCATGGTCTGGAGCTAAAACATTGATAAATCCTTTCCACCCAATGAGTTCCTCGGATAGTTTGTTTTTTCACATACATGGGTGACTTCATTTACTGATCATATATTAAGTCCACCACAATAAATTCACAAGTTAGTGGGCACTTAGTCTATTTTGTCCATTGCACTTTGTATGTCAACTCACATCATACATACATACAGGCATGCAGCATGGTAACAGGCCCTTTTGGCCCATGAGCCCATGCCACCCAATTACCCCCAATTAACTTACAACCTTGGTAAGTTTTTGAAAGGTAGGAGAGAACCGGAGAACCCGGAGGAAATCCACCTAAACATGGGGAGAAGGTACAAACTCTTTTCTCGAGCCATGGTCACTGGTACTATAACAGCATTGCTCTAATCTCTATGCCACCCGTTTTCTCTCCCTTAACCTTGAAAAGGTGTGCCCTTTCAAATGGTTTCTGTTCATTGAGCTCTAGGAAAAAAATGTTGTTCATCTTGGAAATGATATTAAAATTGAAACTGATACTTTTACATAAATGCAGTGTCCCCTTTTTGTTGTGTATGGAAATCTGCACTATCTGGGGTCCAGGTTTGTACAGACAGCGGATGTTTATATTCTTCCTATTGGGTGTGTTCAATGAGGCTCGTAGTTTAAGATTAATGATGAGGACATTACAGTATGTTTACTGATCAGTAATCTGCAGCCTTGCAGGAAATGTAGTATCTGGCACTTGTAATATAAGGAGGGTTTGCAGAGAATGGTGCGTTGGCCTGGAGCCCAGGAATATTAGAAAGATTCTTATCTGGTGAAAGCAAAAGGAATTTAAAGAGAAACCAACGTATTTAGACCCCAGTTATAGCAGGTTTCCCATATTTTTGTGTTCCCACTTGTTTGTCTGGTTTGACACAATTGGCCCAGTGGAGTTGGAGCATTTTGTGGAGGCAATACTAATGGAATCCTTTGAGTACATTAAGGATTTTGATGCAGGTAGTCCAGATCTCAGAACCGTTTTTGAGGCCGGGATTGCAAGATACCCACAAATGCTTGGGAATCACTGGCCCCTGACAACACAAAATGAAGAAGGAGTATAAGCCCTTCGTGACCATGCACTAGGTGCACACAGAGAACCAATATAATTGCCGTAAAGAGAAAGGGCAGGCAATAGGATTTTTGTATAAGATTCAATGTCTTTTGAGTGCAGAAATTTCTTTGTACCTCTGTCCTATATTTGCCAGGGTTCTTGCATCTGTCAACCCATATAATAATTTTATAAGATTTGACGAGATCACCTTTCATTTTTCTAAGCTAAAAGTGTCCTGGATCTGTAAACTTGATTTCACCTTGTACGCCAATCCATCCCCAAAAAGAAGTTGATCTAGTAAGTTTTCTTTTCACTCCCCTTATCACGTTTATTTTTTTTAATGGCATGGAAATCAGGACTGTATACAATATTCTGCATGTGATCTAATCAAGACTGTCTTTTGTAGTTTTCAAATACTTTAGTAATTAGGGCCTTCATACTGTTTGTCTTTGGAAATACTTGTATCTGCAAATAATGCCAGTATGTGTACAAGGACATCCAGACCACCCTGAAAACTCCTCAAACCCTCAAATTAAGATATTCTCTCTTTCTACTTTTCCTACATTTTATTCCATTTGTCATTTCCTTGCCCATTCACTTATCCTATCCATATACTCCAAAGCATCTCCGCACCTCTTCACAACCCACACCGTTGCGAAACTTGAATATGTCGCACTGAGGGCCCTCATCCAAATAACATTGAGATTGTTGAGAGCTGGGTTGCCGGCATCATTATTTTTTCTTGTGGCAGAGTACCCAAATGAAAAAAATACTCTCTGTTTTCTGTCCAACAACAAATCCTCAAACTGTGTCTATGTATTGCCCCAATTACATGTGCTCTAATTTTGTTAATTGGCCTATCTAATGAAGACCTATTGAAGACCTTCTTAAAGTCCATTTGGCCCATAACCCTTGTTTTCCCCGTATGTATTCTGCTTGTAACAACTTCAAAACACTAACAGATTTGTCAAGCATGATTTCCCATTCAAGAATCCATATCGACTTCATCAGTTCTGTTGTTGTATATGCCACCTCCTTTATAATAGATTCTGGCATTTTCCCCACTAATGATGTTAGACAAATTGATCTGAAGTTCCCTGACTTCTTTTTTGCAGCCGTAAAATGCAACACATTTCCTACTTTCCAAATTCTTCTTCTTCGACATGAACTGGGTCATTATCTGCATCAACACCTTCTTCACAACCTAAATATGCTCACTCTTTCCCAAGGCTTTTTAATTACCTATTTCTCATTGCACTAGACTTGATCTAAATTTCTTTGTTCCCTCATGGATTCCTCAACATATAGACATTGATGACTATCTCATATACTCTATTAATTTATCATCCACACCTTTATTGTTAATTTGGATTCCCCATGATACAAATAGGTTAAAGATCTCCCGGATTATTATTGTCACCTTGCAATTTTTCCTTCTAATTTCTTGATTCATAGAACTATCATTAAGCCATTCGTTACCATCACAGCACAAGGCTCTATAAATAACTCCCACCAAAAGCTTTTTTCCCTATTTCTTAGCTTGTGGTTGGTGCAGAAACAGGCCCCTTCAGCCCATTGAATCTGTGCAGACCAGCAAACCATTTGCACTAATCGTACATTAATTGTTATTCTCATCAAAAACGCTCAGATTCTGACACTCACCTATGTACAAGGGACACTTTTGCTGTGGTTAATTAACCTAACGATCTACATGCTTCTGTAAAGCCAGAAGAAACCAGATCACCTGAAGGAAACCACGTGGTCACAGAGAGAACATGCCCTGCCCCTGACTGCAAGAAACTGCAGGCAAGCCATCATGCAAATGAACCTCCCCTTCATTGACTCCATTTATACCTCCCACTGTTTCAGGAAAGTTGCCAACATACTAAAAAATCTATATCCCTTCTCCCTCCTTCATGAGGTACACGAGCTTGAAAATAAGAAAATCAGAAAATAAGAAATAGATGCAGGAGTAGGTGATACGGCCCGTTGAGCCTGTTCCATCATTTAATTAAATCATGGCCGATCTGATGATAAGCTCATCTCCACTTACCTGCCTTTTCCCCATATTCCTTACTTCCCTTACTTACCGTCTTAAATATATTTACTGAGGTCGCCTCCACTGCTTTAATGAGCAGCAAATTCCACAGGTTCCCCAGCCTCTGGGAAAAGCAGTTCCATCTCATCTCTGCTCTAAATTTACCCTGAATCTTGAGGTTATGTCCCCGACTTCTGGTCTCCCCTACCAACCTACCTGCCTCAATCTTATCCATACCTTTCATAATTTTAATATGTTTCTATAAGATCTCCACTCATTCCTCTAAATTCCAGCAAGTACACTCCCAGATGACTCAATCTCTCTCCTCATAGGCAAAACTCTTCATCCCTGGAATCAACCTGGTGAACTTTCTCTGCAGCGCCTTCAAAGGCAGTACCTCCTCCCTCCAGATAAGGTCTCACCAATTGCAGGATAACCTCTTTACTCCTAAATTTAATCCCTCTAGGAATGAATGCCAACATGCCCTTTGCCTTCTTGATAGCCTGTTGCACCTGCAAACCAACCTTTTGTGATTCATGCTCAAACACTCCCAAGTCCTTCTGCACGGTTGCATGCTGCAATTGCTTGTCATTTAAATAATATTCTGATCTTCCATTCTTCCTTCCAAAGTGGGTCACCTCACATTTGCCAACATTGCACTTCATCTGCCAGACCCTTGCCCACTCGCTTAACCTATCTAAATCTCTCTGCAGACTCCCTGAATCCTCTGCACAATTTGCTTTGCCACTCAATTCAGCGTCATCAGCAAACTTAGATACACCTCACTCTATCCCCTCTTCCAGAACATTTCTTTATACTGTGAACAGTTGCAGGCCCAGCACTGATCCCTGTGGCACCCCTTTCACTAACGATTGCCTACCAGAAAAACACCCCTGCACTGTGACTCTCTGCTTTCTATTGGTTAACCAATCCTCTATCCATGCAAATACATCCCCAATTCCATACATACTTACCTTCAATATGTCATTTATCTGGCACGTTATTAAATGCCTTTTGAAAATCCAGGTAAACAACATCGACCTGCTCCCCTCTATCTATCATGCTCATTATATCCTCCTAGAACTTCAGTAAATTGGTCAAACAGGAACTCCCTTTGCTGAAACCACGTCCCTCTGCCTGGTGGATCCATTTCACTCCAGATGTCTCCCTATGTCTTCTTTAATATAGGTCCCAATGGACCTATATCCTTTATTGAATAGTGGCACGATGTTCACCATCTTCCAATCCACTGGGACCTGCCAAGAGTCCAGAGAATTTTGGTCAATTATCAGCAAAGCCTCGACTACAACTTCAGCTATTTCTTTCAGTACTCTGGGATTTATGTATCTTTAAAACCAAGTTTTTTGAGTATGAACTCTTTAGTGATAGCTGTTACATCCATATCCTCACCTCCCATCCCATCCATAGCATCTATCTTTGGTATGTTCAACATGTCCTTCACGTGAATACCGACACAAATAGTTATTCAAAGCCTCAGCCATTTCCTCATTATCCAATATCAATTCTTCCTTCTCATCTTCCAAGGGCCCAAACTTCACTTTAGCCACCCCTTTGTGCTTTATATAATTATAAAAATGTTTACTGTCCATTTTTATATTTTGTGCTAAAATTCCCTTTCTTTATTGCTTGCTTCATGGCTCTTTGTTGCTTCTTAAAGGTTTCCCAATCTACTGGTTTCCCACTGCTCTTGGTGACTTTTAATGTACAAACTTTTAGTTTAATGCCTTCCTTGATCTCCTTAGTTATCCAAGGCTGGCGGTCCCTATCCTTGGTGTCCTTGCTTTTAACTGGAATATATTTTTGTTGGGCACCATGAAAAATATATTTGAAAGCCTTCTACTGTTTGTTACAGAATTATGTTATAATAAATTATTAAGTTATAACATCTTTAGTAAAATATTTTTTGTGGATTTGGAAATGGGAAAAACACACAAAGGCACATCATACATTTGTGTTAATAGATAAGAAGAATCTTCCAGAGATCTAGTGTCTCTTAAATTCAAAGTCATTAGGTTAAAGTGAATTGTACTATTGAATGTCCAGAAACAATAGATGTTTGCTGTGTACACACAGTCATTCTGTTGATTGGTCTGAGCAGACAGCCAAGAAGCATCTTCTGAGAAGTTGAAATTTCAAACAGTCAGGAAAGACACTTAGTCAAACAAGCAGGCATTTGTTTGATGATTTGAATAAACAAGCAGGAAGGTATTTAAAATTTGAAACAAAAACCAGCAGTGATGTCATGTCATGTGATTCAGACACTCCAAAAAGCCATCTTTAACAGTGCATGCATTTCATCTGAAGTCAGAAATGCAGTAGCCTTCGGTGAGGAAGGTACTGTGGTTTTGTATTCTCCTTGTCATGGGAGGTACACAGAATCAGTCGTTTTGAAGTGAAAGAGCCACTTCACTGTCTCTATGTCAAAAGAGGGCAGTTCTCTCGTATCCATTTTTTAAGTGGTCACTTCATGTAACATTTGCCTGGGTTTGTTGAAATCAATGTGTAAAATAAGTTCAGGAACCACCATGCAAGAGAGAGGGACTTGTGAAAAATCATTTGTATGAAGAAACAATTCTCTGAAAACAATTCTACAAGAAGTCATGAGTTTTGAGAACAGTAAAGAATCTGAGTTTCAATATAGAAGATTTCTGAGATTGAACTTTAAAATCATCTCTTCAGAATTAAGCCTAAACTGTAATGGTTTTGGGATTTGCCACATATACACACACATACACAAGCTATTCATAAAAATTATTGTTTTGAAGATACCATCATCTTGGTGAATTTCTATTGCAGCTGGTCTAGGTTGTGACAATGTTGCTCAACTGTTCCTCTACATAGCCTACATTCCCAGTCTACCCTGGCCAACTCCTCCCTCATCCCCTTGTGATTTCCTTTGTTTAGAAACAACACACTTGCTTTAGACTGAACTATTGTACCCTCCATTTTTATGATAAACTCAATCATACTGTGATCACTCTTTCCAAGAAGATCCATAACTATAAGACTGCTCACTTTACTTGTCTTATTGTACCAGATCCAATATAGCATGTTCCCTTATAGGTTCAGCAACCTGCTATTCAAGAAAGTCATCCACTATGCATTCTAGGAAGTCCTCCTCAAGGTTGCCTCAACTAACCTGATTCACCCAATCTATGTGCATGTTAACAACAATCACTGCTGCTCCATCCTTACATGCCCCCGCTATTTCTTGGTTGATTGCTTTGTTTGTGTAATGTTATTATTGGCTGACCAATAGACAACATCCACCAGTGATTTTTTTTTCTTTTACTATTCCTAATCTCTACGCAAATGAACTCCACATTTTGCTCCTCCTCCAGGTCATGAATCAATACCCTCCAAGTTCAAGGGCAGATTCTTTCCTTCTGTAACCAGACTCTTAAATGGACCTCTCATTGATAAAGGTTGATGCCCTTGTACCCAGGCCCAGATTAACCTTTAAGCAAAATAAGCACATGCTTAGGGCCCCAAGAGAAGGGGGCACCAGAGTTTTTCTAGTGCCGGATTTACCATGGTGCAGCTGAAATAGGTCTCCACAAAAAGGACCCCACACAATAAATGAAAAACATACACACATACAGGTTATATTTAATATAGTTGTGGGGTCTGGCCTCGAAGAAAACTGAATTTTTAATCTATTATTTCACATTCAGCACTTATTGAGTCTTTATGTCTTGTCAGCTAGACAATGGAAGGATCAAGGAGGCATCGGTTGGCCTTCATTGAGCCCTGCTTGTACTTTCTTTGTACTTCCCCTTTACACTGCACTTTTTCTTTGTAAAACTTTTTAAAAATAAATTTTAGATGTACTGCATGGTCACAGGCCCTTTTGGCCCATGAGCCTGTGCCGCCCAAATACCTCAATTAACCTACAACTCCATATGTTTTTAAGGGTATGCGAAAACCGGGCATCACACAGGGAATGGGAGAACGTACAATCTCCTTCCAGACAGCGCCAGATTTGACCCCGGATCACTGGTGCTGTAATAGCATTGCACTAACCACAACTCTAAACATGCTACCGTGGCAACTGCATACACTGCACACTTTGACTTACTGTACTCATATACCACTTTGAGCAATCCCTATGCTCTGTGATCAGTAAGAGATTGCTTAAGATGTTATGTGGGTGGGACAAACAAATGCCTGCTTGTTTGACTAAGTGTCTTTCCTGACTGTTTGAAAACCCACTGTTTTAGTCGTCCCTCATTGACTCGTTATGTGGATGGTAATTTTTCTCAAGCAGAATATGTCAGTAACAATTGGGTCTAGAGCAGAGATTCTCAACCTTACTTTCCCACTCACCTACCACCTTAAGCAAACCCTTACTAATCACAGAGCACCAAGGGCCTAGGGGTTACTTAAAGTGGGATGTGAGTGGAAAAAGGTTGAGGACCCCTGGCCTAGATCATGTACTTTTATTCTATTATTGTACTATCTGCTGCACTTAAGTTGCACTTGTCTGGATAACACACAAAACAAAGCTTTTTTCTCTGTAACTAAGGACACATGACAATAAACAATTCAATTCAATTACATCCAAGGTCAATATTGAACCCAGGTCTCTCGCACTTTGAGGCAGCCAATTGCACAACTGACAGTTCTGTGTATTAAATTGAAAGCTGTGAATGCCAGGAAATTCAGGATAAGAATTTTAAAATAGAGACTTTATAGAGCTGAGGTCTGACGCAAGTCATGGAATTTAGAAAATGGAGAAGAGAACAGATATAGGGGGGAAAAAAAGGAAGAATAGATGACATGGTTCCTACATTGATCATACAGAGCTCAACAGATTTTTGGCAGGATGAATCAAGAGTGGAGCATGGATTTTTAGACTCTATATTTAGAGATGGATAATTTTGTCCTGGACAATGTAATGAAAGCTCGTTTGATGGATTCCTGGGAGAAGGCAATTGGCTGAGGAAAAATTGAACATAGTGTAGGTTTATTCTCAGGAGTTTGGGAGTTCTCAATGAAGCTTATAAAATTCCTAAGAGTCCAACAGAGAGATGATGGGATTTATCCCTTGGTGGGGGAGGTGGGGGAGGGAGAGAGCTTCAACTAAGATACCCAGTCTCAGGGTAATAGGTGAGTCATATATCATTGAGTTGTAGACCAATTTATTTACTTAGATGGGGTATGAATCTTTAAATTTAGATATGCAGCACGGTTACAGGCCCTTCAGCCCATGAGCATGTGCCACCCAATTACACGCAATTGGCCTACAACCCCACTACGTTTTGAACGTGGAAGGAAACCAGAGCACCTGGAAGAAAACCACAAAGGCATATGGAGAATGTACAAACTCCTTACGCTGGATTCAAACCCCGGTCACTAGTGCAGAAACAGCATTGCACTAACCACAACACTAATTGTGCCTCTCTAGAATTCTCTACTCCAGAGAATGAAGGTGCTCATGGTTAAGATTAATAGATTTTTGGCCATGAAATGGAGATGTGGCTAAAATTCAGGCCGACTGTTATGTTTTGCATGATGGACAAGGTCTGAGAGGATTAATGACCAATTCCTACAATTTCCTCTGTTCTTAAAGACAAAGTACCCTTGAATGGGTTTTGGGAATGGAGACCGTAACTTGCTATGGGGCTGTTTGCATGAAGAGTCTGGAAATGTAAACACAAGTGACTGACAAGATACTAAATACAATAGCATTAACATTATGGAACCTTCTTTTTCAAGGGTGTTTATATGATACTCAGTGGCTGCAAACCTTGATATATGGTCAGCTTGGGATTTCCTGCCAAGATCTACATAAATGTGACTTCTTCGTTTGTGCAAGGGAAAATTTATTGTTTGGGATAATTGAAGATATGCTCTGCCAGAAGCATTAAAGCCACCGGTCATGCATGAAGACATTTTAACTTTAGTGTATTCCTTGAACAAAACTGTAACTACAATTATTCAACTATTACAAACATGGTCTGTTTCTTATTGACAAATTGACAATTTACATCAATGGGTATGATTAAAAAAAGACCAATCAATTAACTAGTACTCAATATCTATGATTTCTCTCAAGAAAATAATTAAATCGAAAACAACCCTCAGCTGTGTAGACCTTTTGATGAGTACTTTATTAAGTTAGGAGCCCAAACTAAATTTATTTGCTCTCTATTATCCTTGTCAAATATTAACAATGGCAGCAAGGATGTAATTATTACCAATGGGTGGTTGTTCTGGGAAAATGGCCTTTTGTTTCAACCACAGAAAATTTTGTGAAAGTTTACTGCCACTAACGTGTTTGGTTGGGACAGTAATGTACTTCTAGATTAGGACTGTAAACAGCTTCAAACTGAAGATGCTCCTGGGATGTCATTGCTCTTGTGTCCACTGATGGAAGTAACAAATTTTGTTAAAGTTCATTGAGTTTCATAGATGCAAGTTGCAGATTAAGCATTCTGTATGCTCAGTTGGATGTACAGTGATCTCAGGCGTCTCAAATGCACTGTCCCTTTACACAGCATAAGCAGGTCACCATTTGTAATGTGAAACTGCATTTGATTATATCTACCCCTGAATAAATTTCAGATGGACAAACATAATGATGTTAAGAGTCTCTCACTAAGTCATCTAAGTGGTCCTGTAAAGGGATCAGCTATATATTGAAGATTGTTATGAGCAGGGACAAATAATGCCATTTGAACAATTAAAAAATAAATATGGAATTCTTAATAATACAATTTCCTGCTATTTTCAAATTAAGAGCATATTTAAGGGATAACAACAATGTTGTTACCAAATTGTAGTGATTTAGAGACACTGATTCAAAAGGGAAAAGCAAAGAAATTTACTTCAGCAATGTATCTCTTACTTCAAATGAGGACCCCCCGCCCCCAAAACAAGGAGTTCACAAGTCTAAGCAGAAATGGTAATCAGACTTAAATGTAAGAATCAATGAACAAATCAGGTCTGAACTATGTCGGGATAGTATGATTAATACTCCCAATAGAATTCTATAAAACATTTAAAGAGTTACTAATTCCTCCTCTCCTGGAAGTAATGAGCCAGATAGAAGAAACACAAAACATGCCAGATTCATGTAAAACAGCAATAATGACAGTAATACCAAAGACGGGGAAAGATCCACTAATACCAGCATCACATAGACCAATATCTCTTCTTAACTCAAATTATAAGATAATAGCAAAACTATTAGCAAACAGATTGGCCGACTGTGTACCAAAAATAGTAAAACTAAATCAAACTGGATTTATTAAGAAAAGACGAACAACGGACAATGTTTGTAAGTTAATTAACTTAATCCATTCAATACAAGGAAATAAGATGCCAACAGTGGCCATTGCTTGAGATGCAGAGAAAGCCTTTGAAAGGGTAGAACGGAATTATTTATTCAAAGTATTACAGAGGTTCAACCTATCAGAGAAATATATTAATTGGATTAAAGCATTATATAAGGGTCCAATGGTGAAGGTGACAGTAAATAGATATATATTGAACCAATTTAAATTAAGCAGATCAACTAGGCAGGGATGTCCACTATCTCCCTCACTGTTTGCTTTAGCAATAGAACCTTTGACAGAACTGATAAGAACAGAAAATAAAATAAAAGGGATAAAAATAAAAGAGAAGGAATATAAAATCAGTCTATTTACAAATGACATCATAGTATACTTAACAGAACCAGAATTATCAATAAAAGAATTACATAAGAAACTGAAGGAATATGGAGAAATATCGGGGTACAAGATCAACGTAAATAAATGGGAAGTGATGCCAAAGAATAATGCGGATTTCACAAAGTTTAAAAAAGAATCACCATTTAAATGGCAAACACAATCAATCTGCTACCTAGGTATTAGACTAGATAATAATCTAGGCCATCTATACAAATTAAATTATCAGCCATTAATGAAGAAATTACAAGATGACTTAGAACTTTGGAAAGATTAACCACTAACACTGATAGGAATGGTAAATTACATTAAAATAAATATCTTCCCAAGGATACAATACCTATTTCAATCGCTACCAATTCCCTTAACAGAGAAATTCTTCAATGAGCTAAAGAAAATAATAAGGAAATTCTTATGGAAAGGGGGGAAACCGAGGATAGCGCTAGATAAATTAACAGAATGGTACAAACAAGGTGGTTTGCAGCTACCAAACTTTAAGAATTATTATAGAGCAGCACAATTAAGATATCTATCAGATTTTTATCAAACAAGGGAAAAACCAGATTGGACCAGGATAGAGCTAGATAAAATAGGGGAGAAGGTACCAGAACTTATACTTTATAAGTGGGATGAAAACCTGATGCAATATAGAAGTTCACCAGTACTGCACTATCTGCTCAACATTTGGAAGAAGATTCATGTAGAAAGGAAAAAAACAAATTACCAACTACCAAAATTATTATTGACATGAAATCAACTAATCCCTTTCACAATAGATAACCTTTCCTTTAGAGAATGGGAGAGAAAAGGGATTAAAAGAATAGAAAATTGCTTTTTGGGAAATAATTTATTATCATTTGAACAAATGAAGTACAAATATGGAATAACGCACGGTACAATGTTTGCATACCACCAACTGAAAACCTACTTGAAGGACAAACTGGGAAGCAGACTGAAGTTACCAGAAGGAAGCAGCTTTGAATATGTGATTACAGACACAATGATAATTAAAAGATTTATAACAAACATGTACATCAAGCTGCAAGAGAAAGAAAATGATGAAATAAGCTATAAACCCAAACAAAAGTGGGAACAAGATCTAAACATAAAGATAAGAAATGAAATATGGGAAAAGTTATGCTCCAGAACTACGAGAAATATAATAAACACGAGGTTACGCATGATATAATATAATTGGTTACACAGGCTATATATCGCACCCCAAAAGTTAAATAAATGGGACCCAACATTATTAGATAGATATTTTCGCTATAAGAAGGAAATGAGAAAAACAGTACATGCAATTTGGGCACGTGAGAAAGTGAAAAAGTTTTGGGAAGATCTAAATCAGGTATTAAATAACATCACAAAAAAGCAACATACCAAAAAATCCAGAGATCTTTCTTCTATGTAATATAAGAAGTAAAGAATTAGGCCTCAAACTGGATGCAGCGCAAAGAAGATTTATTATGATAGCCTTAGCTGTAGCAAAAAAAAAGTATAATGTCAACTTGGAAATCAGAAGAGAGCTTGAGAGTACAGCAATGGTACATAGAAATGAATAAATGTATTCCATTGGAAAAAAAAACATATAATTTAAAAAATAAAGTTCACATTATTTGAACAAATTTGGGAACCGTACATGGAACACAACAGAGAGGGCCTACCGTGGTCCTCCACCCCCTAAAATGATAGAATGAGAAGAAAACAAAATGAACTGACCCAGTGTGTAAAAGCAGATGACACAATTTTCTTGTTTATTTTCATTGTGTGATGACATTGTTTAATGGGTTTAATGTATCATATATGTTGAACGTTTAATGGGTTTGGAGGGGGGGTGGGAAGGAGGGAGGGAAGGGAAGGGGAAAAGGGGAGAAAATGACACTGTGTATATTCAAGAGGGAAATGTTTTGTGCGTATTTTGGTTA
The DNA here is from genome assembly GCF_036971445.1 of Narcine bancroftii. Taxonomy (NCBI): domain Eukaryota; kingdom Metazoa; phylum Chordata; class Chondrichthyes; order Torpediniformes; family Narcinidae; genus Narcine; species Narcine bancroftii. Next base: position 36,182,546 of record NC_091478.1, on the reverse strand, counting down.
ATATGGTTCATAGAGTGAAAAATTTTTAAAAAATTAAAAATTACATTTCTCAGCCCAGAAATTAAGCAAATTAAATCCATATCTTTCAGATCAATGTTCTAGATGTGTTGAGGAGGTAGGAACATTTCTTATATTCAAATTTGTCATGTTCTAATGCAAGACCTTTTTAGGTAGATTTAAGAAAAAAAATTTTAGAGCAAATTATAGGAATTCAATTTCCACAAAATTCAGAATTATATTTACTAGGGAACATTACAGGGATAAGACCCAAATTGAAACCATCCAAATATCAAATAGAATTTGTTAAAATTGTCCTGGCAGTGGCCAAAAAACATGTAGCTGTTGCATGGAAGTTTGATTCACATCTAGGTATAGCACGTTGGGAGGCAGGAATACATAGTTGCATTCCCCTGGAGAAGATTGCCTACAACTTAAGAAATAAGTATGACATATTTTTACAAATTTGGCAACCATATTTACAAAGTTCAGGTGACAATCTTTAGAAAAATTCTTCTCAACCCTTGAGACCAAAGAAAATTAAATAGAATATGAATTTGTGATGCGTGGAGTGTGTCACTTTTCAGCAATCCAATCCATTTTCTTTTCCTATATCTTCTTACCTTTTTCTTGCTTTTCTATACTTTCATTCATTTTTCCTTTCTTTTTCTTTTGGGGGGTGCGGATTGGAGAGACTGGGTTAATACCAGCACGAAGTAAATACTTTTTAGGGTACTTTTGTACATGTATTTTTAACTTTGTAATTGACTCCATGTTTGGCTAAAAAAATTAAATGAAATATTTTTTTAAAAAGCAGGAAGCATTAGTAATTTTTATTAATTCCATATTGAACTAATCAAAGTGAACAAAGATCACTTTTTAATTTTCCCTCTGGCTGTAAATATACTAAGGGATGATCTGTGAAGATCTGAAACAACGAGAGGCAATTATATTTTATTGAAGGTTCAACTCTCCTTGCAAAATAATATGAACCTTTGGAAACAGATACAATTGGCTTCATCTCTTATGCTGTAATGGAGGATTTAGACCAGCTTATGCAAGAAGGGATGCAGTTGCATCAGAAAGCATAATCTAAATTCCACTATGGGGCCCAGGGATGCATATGAATCAGTAGACATTATCCAACTTCCACCATGAGGCCCAGAGATGCAGTTGTCTTTTGTTGGTCGCAGACCATCAGTAGACCTTGAAGATAATTAACTCATTTGTTCAAAGAGATAAGATCTGAAGTAAACAACTTTTGGGTAATATTTACCATGGTCCCACTGCTGAATTTGAGACTCTCCAAGAGGTGGCAACATCTCTCAGCAAGAAGACGAACTTCAAGATTCCAACCAACGTCCCGGTCCGGGGAGGTAGAGAAGCTGCTACCGGCGCCCAGACAACCTACTACAAGTGTGCATTCGTCGCCTCGCTTTGGCAGTTGGGACCAGTCCAGGAATTGATAAGTATAATTGGGAAGGGCTTGCATGTTGTAGTGTGAATTCAGCTTTAGATTTAGTAATAAAGACTTGTATAAACTGAACTGCTCTCGGTGTGTGTGTGTCTATTTTCTTTCGGTAGCTCAAACATTGTGACCAATCTAAAACGAACAAAATGAGAGGTATAAGTTTTTCCAAGACACATGCTATTATCAATTTATTTCTAAAACTCAGAAGAAGTACTTGTCATGGAACTTGCAAGATCAATATATAAGAGTTAATTTAAAATAACTTAAAACTATGGCTCATTATATGCACCTGCCACCTTTGAATGACCATTTCATCTTCTGTTGGCACATTGGCGTTCCACCTCTCACTCTACTCTGTTAAAACCAGTGGTGGGGGAGTTTGAGGAAGATTGGGTTTTTGCTTCAGGTTTTTAATGGTTTAACCTCCGAACTGAGTTACGATCTGGCCAAGTGGAGATGTGATATTTGGACTTCAGCAACTGCAGCGCCATGCTCCTAGTATGACTCTAACCCCATGCCACATTTTGCTCTGGTCTCTAATTATGTTGAGGTTTCTTGGTACACTATTGCAACAAATGTAGCCTTGCTTACATTTTTTTTTAAATTTAGACATAGTCCAGAGTAACAGGTCATTTTAGCCCACGAGTCCATGCTGCCCAATTTACATCCCATTAACCTACACTCCCGGTACATTTTGAATGGTGGGGGGGAAACCGGAACCCCTGGAGAAAATTCATGCAAACGCGGAGAGAACGTAAAAACTCCTTACAGACAGCGCGGGATTCGAACACTGGCCCTCTCCCGATCGCTGATGCTGTAAAGGCAGTCCACTAACCGCCACGCCAACCAGGCCACCCTGCACCTGGGAGTCTTGCTCGATTCAAAGGAACAGATGGAGTCCTTCAGCTCCCCAGGGTGACTGGCATCATGTCGTGCAGTTCAGCATAAAAAGATGTACAGATCCACTGTATGCCCATCTGCGAGGATGTGACTGAGCCGTCCTCTTCCTTAAGGCTTTGGATCACACATCTCCCTCTGTGAAACTTTTCGAAGAAGAATCGTGAGCACATCTCATCCTGCTCCACGGTGCGGACTCTGGATTGGAAGATGATCTTGGAGGACTCTGAGGCAATTAATATGGCTTCCCAGCACCTCTCGGAATTCCTCCCTCACATCCACCCTCTCAACTGCAGAAGGAGGAGTTGCTGTAGGTCAATCTGGATTTGGCTGAGCTCCATCTGCCTCTGTCTTGCTCTCTGAATACCCTTGATGATACAAGAACCTCTCAATATTCCCCTTGGTCGCTTCTCACCAGGTCACTGGGGAGCGAAATAAGGGTTTCCTGGTTCTCCAAGCATTCTTTAGTTCCTCTATGGTTCTATGGGGTTAAGTTCAGCTTTGACATTCCCCTGCCTGTTCTCTGGTCATCCTGTAGATGATAGGAGGCATGAAAGGAGGCAGTGGTCAGAGAAAAACACCAACATGATGTTGTGCCATTTTTACTCTGGGGGGAAAAAAATCTGACTTTCTTCCCTATCTATGCCTCTCATAATTTTATAAATCTATTAAGATTCTCTTTAGCCTCTGAATCTCCAGAGAAAACAATCCATTTTTCCAACCTTCTCTCATATACCATCTAATCTGGGCAGCATCCTTGTAAATCTTTTCTTTATTCTTTCCAAAGCCTCCACATCCTTCCTTGTGATACGGCAACCAGAAATCCACACAATACTCTAACCATAGTTTTACATTACCAAGTTCTGTATCGTTATCATAGCTACAGCACAGGGAAGATAGTACGTAGACAGTAAGAAACATTTCATCATGGCAGAGTTGGCTAAGAGAAATAGACTACAAAACGTGCAGGTTGAAACAAAGACTTAACATGACTGGCATGGTTCAACATTTAGCCATGCAATACAATAGAAGAATTTTGTATCCTGATATGGGAGGTCACATCGCAGTATGGAATAGAAAGATGAGATGGACCACAATTAAGCTCTCCTGCCATCCACTAGAACCATCACCATATGCATTACCTGGACTTGACCTCTTCAACCATGTATGCTGAACATCCATCTCCCAGTCCAAGTATCTGCCCTACAACAAATGAACATTCTAATCAGTACAAATGTTTCTTTTAAAATAGAGTACCCTTTGATCTTGCTCACAGTGATACCCTGCTAGAAAAGTGAAAGCATGTATTTCAGAGTTCAATGTAACACGTTAAACAGTTGCTGAACAGAATTTTCTATGAAGGTGATTTCCTTTCATCTTTGGTCGTTGAACAATGAAATTTTAATTTCATTACTTTTATTGTTATTCCTTTGAATTTACTCTCTACTTAGAAAATAATAATAACTATAAACATTTTTAAGGATAATTTCCTCAGAAAGTGAAACATTCTGACAGAGAAATGGCAAAAGGCACCATCCATATTTCAATGACTCATTTAGTCGAGTGGTTATAATCAAGTTGCCTAAATTGTACTGATAAATATTGCTGGATCGTTATCTCCATTATGTCAAAATTGATATTTCTTACAAGATCCTATTGCTCCCAAAACTAAACTTTGCAAAACACTTGTTTGTGAAAGTAATTACCACCTTTCAAGTGTATTTTGCTTAATTTATTTGGAGCCCTGCAATGCAGCCAACTGAGCAATGAAAAATGCATGACTTTTCATTTATGTTGGCATGACAGACTCATTTCAAACTTACTCAAATGTTAAGTTTGACCAGCTGAATGAAGCATCTCACATGCTCACATTTATCTTCTTGGCTTGTATCTAAATTATTGGTAAGAAATATTTTCAGATGCAATGTTCAATCTGGATGCACTAAATTCCATTTTTATGCTCCTTTGAGACACTTCATTGATTTTTTAAAATGCACCATGATAAAGCAAGCTTTTGCTGCTCCAATAGATATCCTCGAACCATGCAGCAGAGAGGACAAATACTTCAGTACTTGGAGCCGAGCCCTTGGTAATGCCACTTGCACGTTGCCTTTTGTTTTTAACCAGAAAATTGCACTGAATTTATAGACACAACTTTCTAACTTTAATATAAAACTGTGACCATTGAGCTCACAAAAGTTCCCTTTTGAATTCACTGCATTGTTTCCACCAGTACGTGCCAAGCCATTGATCTCATCTTACCTAATGATGACACCAAAATAATAACTGAATCTCATGTCACTGTGGGCAACGCAGTTGCCTGGTCCTCCTGAGAGGTGTCATATAATGATCAGAGCCACCCTCTACTTCCTCAGGAGTTTGCAGACATTTGGTATGATATTGGAAGCCCTGGCAGATGTGTGCCGACCAGCAGTATCGCAGTCTGGTATGGGGACACTAACACCCTGAATGTAAATTAGGCACAGGCCAGAACATTACAGGCAAAACCCTCCCCACTGACAAGAACATCCGCGGGGAACACTGCTGTTGGAGAGCAGCTAATTATCAAGGATCCACATCACCCAGCACACACTCTGTTCTTACTGCTACCATTAGGAAAGAGAGTGGTTGAAACAGAGGGGTGGACACAGGTTCAGGACCAGCTGCTGCCTCTCCACCATTACACCCCTCGACAACAAACTCAATAAGGAACTTATTTAAGGACTCTTACCTTTGCACTTTATTGACTTTTTTCCTCTCTATATTGCATAGTCAATTTATTTATGTGTGTACGATGAGAATAGTTTTGTTGCACTCCTAATAAACGGTAAGTCTGTCTTGCCCGCAGGAGAAAGTATCCCAGGGTTGTATGTAATATCATGTATGTACTCTGACAATAAATCTGAAATTTAAATATCTGTCTCATACATGGCTGATTGGGGCCATTGGTTCCCATTACTTGTGGTGCAATTTGAAGGATTCCACATGTTAACTAACTTACTTATTACAACATGGATGGAGCCATTGAACCCATCAGTTGCAGTCCACAGAATAATCATATTAATATCCTTCCCTCATTGTAGATCGGAACCTTAATCTTTCTTCAATGTGATTAAATTAATCTTCCTTTTCCTCTCTCTACTCTAAGGGATCATTTCCAGTTAGCCTACCCGCTTGTTTTTGGGCTATGGGTGGAAACCAGAGTGCGTGGCAAAAAATCCTTTTCTTGTTTTAGGGAGAACATGTAAATTCTTCACAAACAACACCTGAGGTCTAGGAATGAACCCAGATCCCTGGATTTAAAGGTGCAAGAATCCAGTTGGAGATTAAATCTTGCAGGAAAAATCCATCTCCTCACACTCATTATCCCTGGCTGCTAAGGATCAGAATCAGGTTGATTGTCATGAACACACGTGTCACAAAATTTGTTGTTTTGCAGCAGAATTATTGTACATAAAATACGTGCAAAAATTGCTCTAAATTACATTTCCGTGAATTCCCTACTGAAAAATAAATAATTAAAATAAAAGAAGAGGAAAAAAAAAGTGAGGTGGTGTTTGTTCGTTCAGAAATCTGATGACAAAAGGAAAGAAGCTGTTTTTGTGCTGCTGGGTGTTCGTCTTCAGGCTCCTGTATCTCCTTTCTGATGGTAGTAGTGAGAAGAGGGAGTGGCCTGGGTAGTGATGGTCTTTGATGGTAGAAGCTGCTTTCTTCAGGCATCACTTCTTAAATATTTCCTGTATAGAGCGGACTGGCTGAGTTTACAACCCTTATAGCCTTTTCCTGTCCTGTGCATTGGCACCTCCATATGCAACAGTGATGGTCTCCATGATGCACCTGTCGAAATTTGCAAGTCTTTGGTGATGTACCAAATCTCCTCAAACTCCTAACAAAATGTAGCCGCTAGCGAGCCTTCTCATGATGGCATCAACAGGACGATCCCAGAGATGTTGACACCCAGGAATTTGAAGTTCTTTATCCTCTCCACTGCTGACCCCTTGATGAGAACTGGTTTGTGTTCTCCTGGTTTTCCCTTCTTGGAATCCACAATCAGTTCCTTAGTTTTGCTACTGTTGAATGCGTTTATCTAATTTATCTCACTCCTGCACGCTTCCTCATTGCCATCCGTGATTCTGCCGACAACCGTGGTGTCATCGGCAAATCTGAATTTGTGCCAAGCCACGCAGTCATAGGTAGAGACAGAGCAGTGGGCTAAGCACCCATCCTTGAGGTGCACCTGTTGATGGTTGTCTTCCAACGAGGAAATCAAGGATTCAGTTGCAGAGGCCCAGGTTTTGAAGGTCACTGACCAGTACTTCAGGACTGCTGCTGTTTAAAGCCTGGAGCTGAGTAGAGACAACCAGTGAGGTTGCATCCGCTCTGGAACGATTGTGGTAGTAGATGAATGGCAGATGTCCAGATATTTACTCATGACATTAACCCACACACCAATGACATTCTCCATCCAAAGTCTTTACTCAGTCTGGTGCAGCTAGAGAGGAGCTCTGAAATTGGAAAGACCTGCCAGCTAGCATTACTTCAGGGGATTCTCAACTCAATTCATGGGCAACGTAGCAGTGTAGCTTTCAGAACCGCTGCCTTACAATCCCAACAACTCGGATTCGATCCTGACCTTGGATGCGAAGTGGAGTTTGTGGATTCCAACCCTCATCTTCTGGTCTATCCCAAGGCATCCACACATCTGTCAATATAGTTAAAACCTCCAATGCGCTTGGAAAACCCCACTGTCTTGCACCTATTAAGCTACAACCATTTGCTTAACAGATGTATCAAAATGTCTGGTGTCAACCAGAATGACAATGCTGTTGTTTGACTTGCTAAGGTGTCAATTATAAACCAGTTGATTTGGAGTTGATGGGCTCTTTCTTCTCAAGTTGGGACATCCTATTTCCATCCAATGAATTTATAGCCAGCAGCTCAACAGACAACCTTTTCGTGAGGGTGCAATGGACCAAACTCGGCCAGAATTGATGGAAGTAGTGTTCCTCTGATGTAATGTAAATACAAACTTACCTTTTACTGAGCCCCCACTGTCAACTCACTTCCTGCCTTGTACTCAATGGCAGGGCCAAACATGTTGATAGGGCTTTGTGCAGCAAGATGCTTTCATGTACAACAGCTGACAAGATACAGTAGATGTAAAAAAAATTGACATCTACCATGCCTCAGGCTTAGCTGGCTGTCAAAACTATCCAAACAAAAAAATAATTCCTTAATGTAATAAACATACAAAACAAATTAAAAAACAACTAAACTTATTTAAATGATTTTTAAAAATTTTAAAAACCCACAATATTAGAAACCTACAAACAAGCCACATTGATAAATATTTAACTAAACAAAGAATTTAGAAAATTGTAAATGATCTAAAACTTACTTTGCATCCATGTGGCTGCACATTTCCATTCAAATTAATGGAATCATCGATCCAATGGCAGGTCGAACAAGGATCAAGCTGCGTGGGTATATTCACTAGTCCAAATGGTAAAAGATAGGTCCAGATGAGTCAACATATTGGGGTGGGGGGTAGATTAAAAACTTGGCCAAGTTATGCACCTACAACAGCCGTTGCACTCATTTCACCCTTGTGAAATTATCATTAAATATATATGTTCCATTAGACATTCCTTATTCAAATTGGAATTTAAATATTTCATCAGCTAATGGAATAATGTACCCCCAGATCAGTACACATGAGAGTGGCTGATGCCCATTTAGGTTTGGAAATTGGTACAATGGAAAGGAGGAAGTGTGAAATGAAACAAGTTGATACGGTGATCTTATTCTTTCAGCTAGTGGAATTGCTCTATTGAACCGGTGCGGACTTGAATGGCCGACATGGCCTGTTTCCGCTCCGTGACTAGTTATATGGTTGTATATGATTCTGGAACTCATCATGCTGTTCTAAACAATTATTGAAATTTGGAAATTTTTAACATGCTATATTTTTAACATGCTATTTGGTGAGCTATTCAAATAAATGGAAGTATTAACAGCAAAATATTAAACATTGTTCTGTAATTATATATAAGTACATTTAAATAGATTAGAATGGGGTTCCTCCCGACGATGAGAATTTTGTCCTGCAACGTGTCACTGCGTTGGATTTGTTTCAAAACCATTAAGAGGATTTCAGCCAGGGAAAGGCAAAAGTGCCTATGTTATTTTGGGAAAACATCCATATTTATTAATTTAATGCACAGAGAGAAAAGAGAAAGGGAATAGAATAGGATAGAGAAAATGAAAGACTGAAGCCAAATAAAGAAGGGATGCAAGTAAAGAATGAGTGCACATCATAATAGTCCAAACATTTTAATTTATAAATCTTTATTTTATCTTGGACGAAAGAAAATAGATCTAAGTTACATACATATTGTGGAAAATGTAACTGGATCCAACTTCCCTTTTAAGGCCATTTATATTCTGCAAGATGAATGTCTTTGAGAGCTTTCTTAACTGTAGCATGTAATTATATTCTGAGAGTCCATTTACGGACTCTTTGTCAAAACATATTAGTTCATAGTGCTGACTGTACGATGTTACCCTTGTATTACCATAATATGCTTCAAACAAATGTTGCTACATAATATAAATAAGCAATGTAGTAAATGATCAAAACACACTGCACTGAATATTACATTCTGATGAGCAAAAATCAATTTACTTTCAATTTGAGTGTAAACCATGGCAAAAGAGATGGTTCATTCCTTCAGCGGTTTGTATGTTAAATTAGCAATGCATCATGAAGTAAATGGAAAATCTAAGTCCACTTGTGAAGGCACATTCACGTTCATGTACACACAGACAAGCCTCTCTTGATTTGGGAGGTATACTGGGCCAGTTGGTAGAGCTGTTATCTCACAGCAAACTGGATTCAAACCTAACCTTGATGGTGCCTGTGTGCAGGTTATATGTTCTTGTGATCACACAAGTTTCTTCCAGGTGTTACTGTTTTCACCCACAAACCAAACACCCATGGGTCGGTAGGTTAATTGAACAAGAATAAAATAAGATTTGTGTAAGATTGGTGTAAATGAATACTTGATGCTAAGCATGGACGGGTGACTTTTGAGATTTTAGGGTCAACCTTGAATTAATGGAACAGGAGCTAACTTTTTTACTTTTAGCCAAGATTAGTTAGCTATTTTCTGCTTCTTTAATTCATATAAAATTTTGGGATATATTTTGGAAAAGTGACAAGATAATGGCACAGTGAGGTCAACAAGACAAATAAATCTCAATGAACAACAGCGCCAACAGCCTATCTCCAGAACTAACAAGATTAGAAAGAGGAAGAGGAACTTCAGAGAATGCAAGTTAGTTAAAGTTAGAGAAAAGTATCAGAGGGAAGAAAGAGGCAGGAATAAGATAGAAATTGGTTATGTAAGATAAAAATATAAGAAGAAATTGGATTTCAATGGAGTAAATTGCTCCTTATGTGCCAGCTGGATTCATTGGCGTTGCAGAATTTTTCAAATCCTTAAAACAGGTGCACTGTTAATTGAGTCCAATTTTCTACAGAGACACTTCATGAAAAAATACAGTATATCCCAAAAAAAAGAAACTGTGGCCAATAAAGTGAGGTTCTATTTCTGCAAAGCAAACAGCTAAATGGCATGAATTGACCAATGAATCCCAGAGATTGGGAAGTGATGATACCTGTCAATTTCCTCTGTATTGGCTGGTCAATAAATACATCAGGACTGCCTAATCATGGATTAATGACTCTACCTTTCTGTAAGAGCATACACAAACTTTGACACTGACAAGTGTGTGGTTCTCCAAGTTAAAATAATTTGCAAAAATTATTTAAGTACATTTAATTTAAAAATGTTCATTTTAATTGAACTGTTGTAAAACTGCCAAAAAAAAGAAAATGTTTGCATTGCACAGAAAATCACGATCAACAAAGAGAATAGAATGTGTTATTTTCCATCTGAACTCTGAAGAGATTTGGGCAACTGATACACACTGGTCAACGGAGACTTTGCTTCCTAAACACTTTGGGGTGTATTTTATAGATTTTGGGCTGCTGGTCATGAAAATCGCCTTAAAATATTCTTATCACGTAGTGTTTTTTCAGATATAGCCTATTTTTGTGATTTCCTGTCACAGTCTACTTCAAGCAGACAAAACCATGAAGTGCAATAGGTCATTGAAAATTAATTTTCTGCATTCATGCGTTGACTTTTTCCCTGCTGATCTTGGTGCAGTCAGTGACAAACATGGTGAAAAGTTTCACCAGGACATCGCGATAATGCAAAAGTGGTGTCAGCGCAACTGTAATCCATCAATGCTGACTATCGTTGGACACTGACACGAGAGGGATCCAATGCAGAGTATAAACAAAAATTAGCAGCAAAACATTTTTAAGTCAGTCGAACTAGCTCAATGTGTCAGCATCATATGATTAAACATACTAAATTCAAGAAACATTAATTTAATGTTTCTCCAACTTCCTATGTGCTATAGCAAATCTGAAACTATCTGTGTTCAGCTTGGAGTTGCCTATCATAATCCCCACTTTTTAATCAGGAAGAAAACCTTTTGAAGAACAAATGTTGTCCAGTGTCCATCAATGGCCTTAATTCTTCAATAAAGAAGTGAATTTACTCTTGCCCAAGACTATGTGTTACCCCAGATGTCCATGTATTTCTCCATCATCCCCTGTACATCTCATTAGTGATAAGGCTTGTTTTGTGCTATGAGATGGCCAAAATTATTGCCAAAATATTCTCCTGCAGAAATATTTTTGCATCTGCAAGGAAAAGGGGATAACAGGAAGGAATGAGTTAACTTCAACACAAATGGATGTCAAGCACCAACAAGATGACAAAGTAATCTGCTGTCTGGGCATTCACGGGGATTGCAAGCATTGGTGTCGGTGATGATTCAATAACTCATGGTGACGAGGTATTGTCCTTGCACCACCACAATTGATCTTCATATGAACTCTCTGGTGAGCGATCACTTTGCGTAGAATTAAATATTGATTAATGCCAGCATTTATTGTCAACTCTCAATTGCCCTTGAAACAGTGGTAATGAGTCACCTTCTTGAATTGCCGCTGAATTCTGGTGAAAGTACTGCTAGACAGGGAGTTCCATGAATTTCCTGCAGGTTCAACCAATTTCTTTATCTGCTCAAATATACTTGCAAATGGATTCATCCAAGAATCTTCAGGGAATAGCCTCTTGGTGGGTGCTTTTTGAGAGATACAATGGGATTAAGATCGAATAGAAAAATTCCACTGAGCATGCATTAATCTTGTTTACGTCAAGAAAAAAAAAGATCTAAAGTGCTGACATTGGAATAGGTGAAACCCAGGCCTTCAATTGCCCACTGTGGGATCCAAACTCTGTGAAAAACCCTGTGAATAGTAGACTCCAGGAGATCTGTCCATGCCCCAAGCGCTTTAGTGTGTTAGTTCCTAAGGGAACTAACTGAGAAATCTATTATATGAAAAAGACAGAGAAAATAGACAGTAGAGGTAATATGAGGTAATATTGCATGTTTGTAAATATTCATTGGAAAATGAATTAGTGTGAGAAGGCTGCCAGGCAGTCTTTAAAACTCCTCTGTATGAAAAAGGAGGCGTTAATTTTAAAATGCCAGTCCTATCTAGGCCATTTAGATTAAATCAGTGGGAGGGGAGATAATAGAAACTTTACTTCAAGTAATTTGTAAAGTACCTGGAAAGAGAAGCAGAAATTATCAAAGCAAGGTCATATTTGATAAATAATTAGTTCTTAGAATATATATTGTAATATATCTTTACCCCCTATGAACAATGCGAGACCAGCTGAGTTTCTCCAGCATTTACTGTATGTTTTAACTAAAATTACAGCTTCTGCAGACTTGTGTGGTTCACAAGTATAAAGTCAGGGATTAAGTAAAAGAATGATCTGCATAGCAGCTCAAAAGCTGAGTTAGGTGAACTGGGGAAAAATCACTAAGAGGTTTTCCATGAAGATCCATCCTGAGGCAAGTGTTCTTCAACATTTAATAACTAGCCCAGACCCAGAAATCCAAAATACAATTTCAAAATTTGAGGATTATGAGGGTCAAATTAATATTGAATAGCATTGATTATAAAATTACATCAATAAAAAAATTGAAACAATGGAGGAGCAACAGAACCTAAAAATACCAGGTTCTGGAACAGCTGCTGCCCCTCCACCATCAGATTCCTCAATAACAAAGTAATCAGGGACTATTTAAGGCAGTGGTTCTCAACCTTTTTCTTTCCACTTACATACCACTTTAAGTATTCTCTATGCCAAAGGTGCTCTGTGATTAGTAAGGGATTGCTTAAGGTGGTATGTGGGTGGGAAGAAAAAGTTTGAAAACCATTGTTTTAATTGTACCAAATTGACTCGTTATGTGCACGGTTTCATCACTCCAAAGGAAATGGGCCAATGATAATTTTTCTCAAGCAAAATATTTCAGTAACAATTTTGTCTAGAGCAATGATTCTCACCCTTCCCACCCTCACACCACCTTAATCACAGAGGACTGATGGCATAGGGATTACTTAAAGTGGTATGTGAGCGGAAAGAAAAAGGTTGAAAACTTCTGATTTAAGGACTCTTACTTTTGCATGTTATTGATTTTTTTCCCATCTCTGTATTGCACAGTCTGATAACATTTGTTTCTTTGTTTACACATGTATGTTGTGTCAGTTTGTTTTATTGCACTGCCAAAAATGATAATTCTGCCTCGCCCACAGAAAAAAAGAATTGCAAGGTTGTATGTGATGTCATGCATGTACTCTGACAATAAATAAATCTGAAATACAGAGAGAAAGGAAAATCACAAGTGAAGGTGGCACCAAGAGAGCACATGGTTAGGATTTAAAAACCATACCGAGGAATCCTCACAATATCATTCCATTAAATTTTAATATGTCAATGGGCCGACCTTGCTCTTATTCTTTGAGTCACGTCAAAGAATCAGAAAATTACAGCTCATGGGGAGGACATGAAGGCCATCATGTCTATGCTAACTGTGAAAGAAACAGCCAATTTAATCTCACCTTCTGCCACCAGGTCCAGAGTGCAGCTAGTCTTGGCTTCTCAAGTACGTGCACAAGCACTGGTTTAAAGTGAAGAAGGTTTCTCCCTTCTCACAGTTTGGATAAAAATGTTTTCCTTAATTTGCCTCTAGCCAAATTTATGATTTTTGAACCATCTGCAAAGGGAACTAGATCCTTATATAGGCCCAATGTCACAAGAACAAAATTTGTTACATGGAACATGGCCTGTTTCCACTCCGTAAATGGTTATATGGTTATATGGCTTATGCACCCATGTATTAAGTACTGGTCTTATCAGCACAAATTGGAGAAAACAAATTATTTTTCATGCACCAACTGTAACAATAAATATTTATCTATTTTTCTGTCTTGCATTTGTAGTAATTTATATTTTACCCCATTGTAGTTGGTGTATTTAATGCAATGCACAAATGGGCTGGGGAAACTCAGCAGGTCACATAGGATCCATAGGAATGATTCACTCTCAATCTACACAAAAAGCTATCATTCCACAGTGATTCAAATCTAATTATTCCTTAATTACTAATTAATCCTTTCTTAATGCACATGCATGTTCTAAGACAGGCTAGTTCCTCAGCAGTGTAATTTAGAAAATCACCATTTATTCACTCCTTGAATTTATTTCATTTTTATTTGTTAGATACACAGCCCACGATCCTGTGCCACTCAATTTACACCCAATTAACCTACAACTCCCATGTGTTTTGAAGGGTGGGAGGAAACCTGAGCCGCCAGGGAAACTCCACGCAGACACGGAGACAACGGACGAACTCCTTACAGACAGCGCAGGATTCTAACCTTGGTCCCGATCGTTGGTGCGGTAACAGCGTGGCGCTAACTGCAATGCCAACCATGCTGCCCCACATTGTTTGAATTTCTTTGTCTTGAAAGTTTACATGTAAATTATAGATCCCCAATGATTATTGGATTATGTTGTCCAGTCATGGGAGGATTTACATTTCTGATTTTATGAATGAATTTGATTTGAACTTGGAACTGTGATCTGTTTCCAATCGTGCTGGAAAGCTAAATAAAATGGGAAAGACTCCAAATATGTCTTGGACATTACTTCCACTGGATCATACAGATTTCTTATGACCTTTTCCATAATCCAAAAACAAGATAATTATACATGGGTCTGTTAATTCTGGAATGAATTATGTACAATTTGTCGTTAAAATGGATTTGGTTTTTTAAATGTGATGTAATTAGAGTTAAAACAGAAGAAACTGAGTTCTAATGTATTGTGAAATTTGAATATTTTGAGTTTGGAAAAACTGGTGTTGAAGAAAGTGAAAATTGTGTGAACTCTACTGCTTCACCAACATTATAGAAAAAGTTACTATCCTAACCTAGTTTTAATCTATATATAATCATAGACCCACATTAATATTGCTAAATCTCAACTACCTAGTCTAATGTACTACTCAATTGTATGACCAATCAACCACAATCAGACAGACAATTGTGAATAATAGGCTTTAATCACTTTAAAGTGTCAGCATAGCTTACATGTTGCTGGCCTGGATCCAAGGCCGGTACTGAGGGAGGTGTTTGGGTGCATCAGCCTTTATCTAGAAGGGAAGAGTCAGAGTTTCAAGGGGCGGCCCAGCCCATACATACAGGCTGCTGAGGAAATAGTTTACTATTATATAAATAAAGCACATACCTCCTATCACAAGGGTCAAAGTAGGGGTTCACAGTCCAACTCCATGACTCACAAGTTCTTGGCTGGGTATCAACATGGCTCTTCTAACAGACATTAAAGTCTGAATTTTGCTCTCTGCACAAGGAGACAAATGAAATGAGTCAAGATCGTTTGCCTGCATCTTTTTCAATAAAACCTGCATGAAGATACCCTTCTTTTTCTTTTTAAAGTATTTTATTAATATTTTACAGTATAAACAATTATACAATGTGCTACAAGATTTAAAAAAAAAGATTGTGAATAATCTCATAATAAGGAAATCCAGAGCAAATGAAGTAAAGTTTAAGAACAAAAAATTCTCCAGGAGAAATAAAAAAGGAGAGAAAGAAAAATTTCAAGACACCTTCCTCTAAGTAAGGGTGAAAGTTGACATGTAGGAATCAAGTGACACCAACTTGGAGAGGGGCGGAACAGTGCCAAGGTTCCAGAACAACACAAAACCTTAAGGATTTGATAATAGCCCATAAATGGGCCCCATGTCTTTTTGAACTTAATATTTGAATCCTTGAAAGCAGGTCAAATTTTTTTTTCTAGAGTTAAACAAGACATGATATCTCTTAGTCATTGTGCATGTGTAGGTGGAGTATTATTTTTCCATCTAATCAAAATTGCACGTCTGGCTATCAATGAAGTGAGAGATAAAATTCAGCTTTGAATTGAAGTCAGTAATACGTCAACATCTTGAGGTAATAAGAGCAATTAAAGGGCAAGATTCCAATTTTAACTTAAGAATTACCAAAATCAGAAAAAGTATTTCCTCTTGGAAAATAGGTGCCTCCAAACTCATACATTTATTCTGAGTGATCTCAGGAAAATGTAGGCTGTCCAAAAAGTCTATCATTAAACTATTATCATTATGAAATGCAGTAAAATTCTCTAAAGGTGTCATTTATTTTAGAATCTATACCATCATCCATCTGAATCTTAGTCATTTGTCTCTTAGTAGCCATTCCTTTCAAATGGGTGGCCAAAAGCTTACTGGATTTTTCACCATGAAAGTACAATTGTTCAATGGATTAAGTAGAAAGAAGATCAAATTTAGTCTTAAGTTCAACTCTTTTTTTATATAATTCAATGTTTTTAACTGTAAATCAATTTATTTCATCCAATTGATTAAATCTTATCTTTCCTTATTAGTCTTTATATTTGCTGTATAAGAAATAATTTGCCCTCTCAGATATGCTTTCATAGTGTCTCCGACAATCAAGTTAGAAACCGTTGAAGAAGAATTTGTGTTAAAGAAAAACTTAAGTTGGTCTTCCATAAATTTCAAAAAAAATCATTATCTGAAAGTAAGGTAGAATTAAAATTCCAGTGCCTCTTTATAGAAGGAAAGTCAGGAAAATTCAAAGACAAAATTATTGGAGCATGGTCAGATATTACTATTGCTTGATTGGTCATATGATTTGGTCAATGAAAACATATGATTGTCTATTAAAGAAAAATAATGAATCCAAGAGTAAGTACGATGAACATTAGAAAAATAATGAGTTCAGATGAAAAAATGCCAAACATTTGAAATACTAAAATTTGTCAAAAATAAAGAATGGATTGCAGTAGCAAATTTACTCAGAGTGGTAGGTTTATGGGATGATCCAGAGCTGTATTTAGCCAACAATTAAAATCTCCCCCTTGCAGCTGACGTGGACATTACCCCTCCATAAATCTTCATCCGCGAAGACAAGCCAAAGAAGAAAATCTCCCCCAACACCAGTGAGTAATGACTTAAATCTAGTAGGGCTGAGAAAAATCTAAAAAATTCCAGATCATCAGTGTTAGGGGGATATATATTTGCAAAAACTACCATTTTATTTATATAGTTTACCTGTAAGAATAATATGACCATATTTATATGATAAAGAATTATGATATACAAAAGGAATATTCTGGTTAATTTAAATAGAAGCTCCCCTGAATTTACCATCAGAAGAAGAATCAAAACATTGTCCTTTCCATTTTGACACGAGTCTGGCATTATCACAATTTATGATACGAGTTTCTTGAAGAAAAACAATTTCAGATGCCTGACATGAGCAAACTCTTGTCTGTGTTTAATTTTACTATTTTAAACCTTTAACATTTCAAGAGCTAAGTCTGGTTAGATTAATCATGAGTCTTAATTAACGCTATGAAAAATATCCGGCACCGTCTGTCACCATTCCTCAAGCGGTCACCTTGAATCCATGCACTAGCACAGCATGGGGACAAATCCACCTTGCAAACCCTGCTCATTAGACCAAAAAACCCAATGTCCCCACCCAAACATCCCAGCAGGGAAAGTTGCTAAACAGCAACAAGCTCAAAAAAAAACATTTTAAACCCTTGCACTTCTGGTGAAGTATAACTCCTTACTTTAAAAGGATCATTAATAATTTTTCCGATGAAAAATTATATAAAGAATATAACAGTGAAAATTTAAAACATTTGCAGTAAAGATACAATATGAGTGCATGCTCAATAAATTATTGTGTCCTTCCCACTATCACCAGAAATTAAAAATTACGCTGACACGTTAAATTCATCAAAACTTCTAGACAGCGAGCATTAATAATTAAAGAACCCCAAAAGAATATAAAGATCCACTTATTACTTTTCAAGCTCAATAAAACAAGTATCTAAAATTTATATTTGAATACTATAAGAGTTTCCACACTTAAAATAGACTAAAAACAAAGAACTAAAAGCGTTCGATTTGAAACAAGAAACTCACAGGCAGAAATATCTGACAGTCTGACATCACAAAAGTCCTGCGTGTGCACATTATTTTAATATTGGCCCTATTTTCACATGATCATTTAATAAACTAAGCACACAACCCTATTTTCTCACGGTTGGATAATAAACTACACACACTGTATTACTTGTATTCAAATGAATAACCAAAATAGCTAATTACTCTCAATGTTAATGCAGTAAAATTAGTATATTCCATTTAAACCTTCACTCTCCAAAAGAAACAAGATAAGCTAAAATAAAAAAAATTAAGGAAACACAAAATTATTAAAGCATTTAGCAAACAAAACATTACTCCTTCAATTAATAAAAAGAGAACAGCCAAACTTCCACCACTCAAAACCAAAAATACTTCAGAATGGAAAAAATGTCAGACACCAATTAATAGTTCATATTAGGCTTAGAGCTGAAGAAGCTTCATTCAAAACTTGGTGCACGTCTTCTACGGTTTTCAGAAATTCCTTGTGACCATCTTCAAAAATGATCTGCAGACGAGCTGGATATAACAAGGTGGGTTTGAATCCTTTCTTGTACAGCTCAGTCATGATTTCTTTATATTCTTTTTTGCATATTCATAACTTCAGGGCAGTTGGCTTCAACAAGTCTAATTTGTTGCCCCTGGTAATTCAAATTTCTTCTCTGGTGAGCCCCACGGATTACACGATCCTTTACTTCGTAGTAATGAAACCGGAGGATTACCAAACATGAGCGGTGTCCCAAAGTTGGCTTGGGAGCCAAGGACCAATGTGTTCTGTCAAGCTCAAGCTTAGTA
The DNA here is from genome assembly GCF_036971445.1 of Narcine bancroftii. Lineage (NCBI taxonomy): Eukaryota > Metazoa > Chordata > Chondrichthyes > Torpediniformes > Narcinidae > Narcine > Narcine bancroftii. The sequence goes on along the minus strand of NC_091478.1, from coordinate 36,163,891 downwards.
GAAAGGAACTCCCTTCCAAAAATCTCCGTGAGTATATTTGAAAAGTCAGTCCGCTGGCCATTTTACGTGTCCTCTTGTAAGCCCAAGGTCTGTATATTTTGACGCATCCTTCTACTCTCCAGATCAACCACTTTCAAAGCTAACTTGAAGTTGTTAGCAGACATTTCAGAACAAAGAGCTTCCAGATTGTCAACGTGTTCATTCACTGACTCTAGACCCCCCTCCACAACTCCCGAGCGATCGTCAATTGTTGATATTGACTGTAAAATCTTTTCAAGAGCAGGTATGATTTCCCGTTGACGTTGCTGTTATTTCCCGTGTTTGTTTGTTCAACATGTCAGAAATGGAGTCGTCAGTCAAAATGGTTGTTTCTTCCTCCTTTTTATTGTCTTTGCCATTTTTTGCTGTTTTTTTTTGTAGCAGCCATTTCAAAATACAGCAATATTAATTAATGAAGGAGAAAAGTATAAAACTGGTTAAGAATTAAAGGTGCATGAATAGGAACAGTTTCAAAATGAGCTGGAGCACCTAACCACTGCTGTTGTGCCAGCTGGAAGTCCTCCCTTCTGGTGCTTCAAGTATATAATTATGTGCAACTAGCCATATATTCTATTGTATATCTTATCACTTTTGCAGCCAGTTTCTCCATCCGTAATTCCCCGATAAAATGCCATGGCACACCATGTCCTGATTTCAGTTCATCCTCTAATACACCGAGTCCTGGTTTCTTCACTCACTGTAATACATCAGCACCACTCCCAGGTTCCCTTGAAGCTCGTTAGGTTCTGTGGAAATGTTATCATATTACTGTATGGCATAACATCTAAAAGCAAAGAACTAAAAGCGTTCGATTTGAAAGAAGAAACTCACAGGCAGAAATATCTGACGGTCTGACATCACAAAAGACCTGAGCGTAACAGATTACGGGTCATGGGGTTTTTAGTCATTCAAGCCTCTCTCTGTGGGTCACAGTTCCTGGACAACTTTCACAACTTGACCTCCTGCATGTTTTCTATGCCCTGTTAACAACTATGAACTATGAACAACTATGCCAATTAACTGTTATATTTGCAATGTTATCTATGCAATTTAACACCAAAGAATGGAGCTGTTAAATGCAATAGTTGGAATTGGGACAAAAATTGAAGTGTCCAGGAGAATCATTTCATTCGCAACATCTGAAATGAGCAAGTTTGTGAAACTGTGTGACCCACTCCTGCTCCATCCCATAGGATCGTTGTAACTGCAAGCAAGCTGGTGGCAAATCTTCTGAAACGAGGAGTTACTTTGAGTACCATAGAAGCATTCTAAAAATGCTGTGAAAATATTATTGCTTGACTGTTTAGTAACAACATAGTGAGACATCTGGGGAAACATTGTAGAGCGAATAAAAGCTCTCATGACCTGAGGGAGAACAAACACTTTTATTCGCTTATAACTGAGGGTAGGGTCTTACAGTTGTCTTCAAAAGGGTTCTGGGTTTATGTGGGAAACCAGGGTTATATGTGAGCAGTTGGGGGCGGAGCTGGGAGGCAGGGCCAACCATCAGCACAACACCCTACCAGTGAATCCCAGTTCACTGCATTCACCCCTTCCTGTAGAATTTAGGGTGAATGAAGACAGAGAACAAGGGTTCAGAAGAGAAAAAAAAAGTCTAAAAGTATACAGTTTTTACAAATTTACAGATTTAAGCGTTCCAGGGGTCTGGAGATCCTGGTGGAGTGCTTTAGCACTGGGGGGCCTTGGACTAGTTGGGTCTCCTAGTCCCCTTGTGAGGGAGGAGGGGCGGGCTGGGTCACCGGCTCAATGGTGGAGGGGGATGCACTTCCCTCCTGAACTGGTCCCCCGAGGCCCTGACTGGGGGTGGCGAGAAAGAGCTCCATGACTTACAGGACACTTGAGGCAACAGATACTCTGTTCTGGTGGGTGCCAGGACCCTGATGGAGACAGTGTCCTCCCTGCCCTCTGGGTACTCCACATGGACGTATGTGGAATGGGCATGGAGCAGTTTCAGCCTTTCCACCAGGGGGTCAGTTTTAATTCTCCTCACGTGCTTCCTAAGAAGGACTGGACCAGGAGTGGTGAGCCAGGTTGGGAGTGTAGTTCCTGTTGCCAACCTTCTTTCGAAATTGAATAAGAACTCGTGAGGAGTAGTGTTAGTCACGGTACATAGTAGCAACCAGATGGAATAGAGCATCAGAGGGAGGACTTCCTGCCAGCATGAGTCTGGAAGGCCTTTTGACTTCAGGGCCAGTTTGACAGCCTTCCAGACCGTGGTGTTCTCCTTTCTAACCTGCTGATTCCCCTGGGGGTTTTAACTGGTAGCCCTGCTGGATGTGATGCCTCTCACCAGCAGCTCGTCACTCATAAAGGATGAGCCTCAGTCGCTATGTATATAGCTGGGATACCCGAACCGGGCAAAAATGGAATCTAGGGCTTTTATGACTAACAATGTGGACGTGTCTGGACATGGGATGGCGAACGGGAAGTGGAAATACTCATCAGTGATAGAGAGGAAGAAGCTGTTCCCATTCGCGGAGGGGAGAGGTCCCTTAAAATCGACACTGAGTCATTCAAAGGGCCTGGATGACTTGATCAGGTGAGCCTTTGCGGGGTGGCAAGACCTGGTCATTTCCTTGACTTCTTCCATGGAGTAGGGCAAATAATGCATCTTGACAAAATGAGCCATACAGGTAACTCCTGGATGGCAGAGCTCATTATGCGTAGACCGCAGTTGGCCGGTGTGTGCAGAGGCACAGTTTCCTCTGGATAAGGCATCTGGAGGGTCATTAAGGGCTCCTGGTCGATATGCAATGTCATAATTGTAGGTTGAGCTCAATCCTCCACCTAGCAATTTTGTCATTTTTGATTTTGCTTCTATTGACATTATTAAACATGAATGCGACCGAGTGCTGGTCAGTGAGGAGCGTAAATATCCTACCAGCCAGGTAGTGTCTTCATTGCCTCACGGCTTCTACAATGGCTTGAGCCTCCTTTTTCACCGATGGGTTCCAGAGCTCGTGGCCTTGTAATGTCCATGAAAAAATGCAACCAGCCTCCCTGCCTGGTTGAGGGTAGCAGTCAGGGCTACGTCTGAAGTGTCGCTTTCCACTTGGAAAGGCGCATTCTCGTCCACTGCATGTATGATGGCTTTTGCAAAGCGATTTCAGAGGTAGTTATAAGCCATTTATGCTTCAGCCGAATGGGTAAAGTAGTGGCTTTTAAGATAGGACACACCTTATCAGCGTATTGAGGGATCCACTGGGAGCAATAGAGCTCCCCATTCCCAGGCATCTCCTCAAATCTTTGTGGTTCTGGGAATGAGGAGCTCTAACAGGGTGCGCATCCTATCGTGGTGGGGCCAATTATGCCATTCTCCCCACGTAGCCAAGGATAGCCAGACATTTAGTCCTGAAAATGCACTTGCTAGAATTATGTGAGGTTCAGGGCTTTGCTACGTGGAAAAACTCTGGAGGTTGGCATCATGGTCTTCAAGATATAGCCACGTTATCGAGGTTGGGGAAGGTAGCCTTCAACCCATACTCATCCATCATTCTGTCCATCTCAGGGAAGGATAACCTCCGCCATCCCATATGAATGTATAGCCGCTGCAAGCAACTAGTTAGGGACAGGCTGATGACACCTCACTCACCCCTCTCTCTCCAGAATTGATAGAGACGACCATTAGCCTCAAATGCCATGTATGGACGGTCCTCTGAACAGATTAGCAGTTGGTGATAAGCAGCTTTCAGGTCACTGCCCAATATCGTTCACCATGTCCGAAATTTGAAGGAGGGGGTATGCGTCCAAGAGTGTATACTTATGAATAATTTGGCTGTAGTCAATTACTAGCCTGGACTTGCGCTCTCCACAGCCTGGTGCTAAGTTCGATGATACCTTTGTCGAGCAGACGTTGTGTCTCAGACTTTATGAAATCACAATCTGCTGCGCTGCACCTTCTGCTCTTGGTAGCAATAGGTTTGCAGTTAGAGCACAGATTTGGGAAGGGGGGGGTCGATATTCCGTGTGGAGAGGCTGCATGTGGATTCTGATTTTAGAGACCCTCGGTTCCGAACCATTACAGGGGGGAGTGGACTAGAATACTCCAAGGTCGCGCTTTCAAGGTGACACAGGAAGTCCAAACCCAACAGCACCGGAGAACTCAATTTATCAAGTACATACAGGTGTATCTTTCAAAATTCCCC